>NC_142694.1:55742765-56047432 GCF_029641045.1 Salvia hispanica
GTCAAACCCTTCCCCCGCGCACGCCTCCACGAACCTCTCCGGCCTGAACTCCATCGGCTCCTCCCACACCTCCGGATCCCAATTCATGTCCGCCACCATGAAATTCACGTACGCGTCCTTGGGGATTCGGTAACCCTCCAGATCCACCTCCTCCTTCACCTCGTGCGCCAATACAAAGTGAGCCGGCGGATGCCGCCGCAGCGCCTCCAGCACCACCGCCTTCAGATACGGCAGCTTCTGCAGATCCTCCTCCTCCACCACGTCGCCTTCCAGTTCCACCACGCCGATGATCTCCTGGTACACTTTCTCCTGAATTTCTCGGTGCTTTACTAAATTCGCCATGATCCACTGCAGCGCCGTCGATGTGGTGTCGGTGCCGGCGGAGAGGAATTCGCTGCATAAGCTCACGATTTCTTCTTCGCGAAGCTTCCTCTTCTCCTCCGGTAGGATCAGATCCGCGAGTGTGTCCACGTACGCTACCAATTCGTTCGAATTCCTCATATTCTTCGATTCAATTCGACCTCTGATGAGCGGAATCATGATTCTATCCTGTTCGCCGCGGATTTCAATCAGCTCCTTCCACCGCTTCCGGAATATGATCCGCCCTAGCCGAGGCCAGAAATTGAGAACGGCGAATCTCTGGAAATTCAACAGATATTTTCGCTGGATGGCTTCGATCTCCTTGATTTGACTCTCCTGCAGTTTATCCCCAAAACAGAGCAGCACGAGTAAACAGAACATAGCGTACTGGAAGTGATCAATCAACCTCACCGGCGCAGCGGAGGAACCGCGGATGCGATCCATGAGGAGAGACAGCACCCACCGCCGCGACGCGGAGTAGCCTCTGACGCGGGAGGGGTGGAGGATCTCCTGCGTCAGGTTGCGCCGGAGGAGGCGCCACGTCGGGCCGTAGGAGGAGGCGCTGATCGTCTTCCGCGGCGCGTTGAGGTGGGTGAGGGTCGCCGTGGCCCCGGGGCGGTCGGCGAAAACGGCGCCGTTCTGGACGAGGGCGCGGTGAGCGATGGAGTGGCCGCTGACGAAGATGAAGACGCGGCGAGCGATGTGGATGGTGATGATGGGGCCGTAGTCGGGTTTAAGGAGGCGGAGGACGTGCTCGAGGTCGGAGATCGACTTGCGCAGCCATATGAGGTTGCCGATGAGCGGGAGCGCCGGCGGACCCGGCGGCAGGCGGTTTCTGCGCGGAGAGGAGAGGGAGATTAGGGCTTGGAGTAGGGCGGCGATGCAGAGGGAGACGATGATGATGAACCACGCCTCCATTTTTGAGCTTCGACCTTTGCTCTTTGTGTGATACGCCTAAGATAGTAGTACTCCATACTAGAGTGAGGTCATTGTGTTATGAATATTTTATCCTAAAACAGGAAGACGTCAACGTATCGGGATAGCGCCATTTTTGTATTAAAAAATGAGTAATCACCTGGATTAAGATTAGAGCATTTACGTCAATGCTTCCAATGCTCTTGCCAATAGCATGGATGTATGCTCGGACACACTTTTATTCATTTTTAATTCTTTGCTATGAGATCACAACATCTACATCCATGCTATTCTATAAGAGCATGCTCTTTTGCAATTAAAGGATCTCAAGCACCATTCTATTATTCAATTTAAATACTTCAAATACTAAAAATATTTTCACAATATTAAAATATTCAAAATACCTAAAATAATATTGCTACAAATTACTATAAAATTAAAAATTACATAATCGATGAATCTTGTTGCTTCCTAATTGAAAACACAAGAACATGCTTATATATATAGGCTACAAACTTTGGGAATTGCAACCATAAACATGTCTATCTTAAGTAAAAATTGATATTTGATGAGAAAGATTGACTGATTTCACTATTATTTGATGTAAAAAGAGTCAAATAAATTTTTTAAAATATGGTCGAAAAGCGGCTATATTTTTTGAAATCCGATTTTTTTTTTGAATTATTTTTAATTTAAAAAAAATAAATTTAACGGAATAATAACATGCGTAATCGCGCATGGGGTGATTGGGCATCACCGGCCAATGGAATGCTGCCACGTTGCCCTGCTCTTCGCCACGATGGAGCTTTCGGCAAGAGCACGTCCCTGCCAACGGCAAGAGCGCAGCGGCGAGCACGGACGTGCTCTTGCTGACGACAAGAGCTGTCAGCAAGAGCACAGCTCTTCGCAAGAGCATCGTTGGAGATGCTCTTATACCATAACAGGTGAAGTTGTTCCAACATAGATTTATTTTATACTGTAATAAAAAAGTTTAATAGTATAAAAATAAAATTAAGAAATAAAATAATTAGGATATGTGGAACAATATACAGGTATCCAATAAAATTACTGAAATCTCTAGTCTCTTCCGTTAGTATATTAAAATACATATTTTATTGTTGTTGAATTAAAATGTATCCACACACTATACACACCCATAGAGTACACACACATGTAGACAATGCACACACACTAGACACATAGCGCGTCACACACATACTAAACTACACAAACATAACACACAACACACATCCACTGATGGAGGATGGTATGTCCGTCTACAACTATGGAGATGCCTCTGCCGTCGACACAGGAAGCTCCGATGCAGACGTTGACGGCGTATGCCGGGGCTAATTATGGAGGATTTGCCCTGCCACCTAGGATTCTGGGGTGTCGCTGCTGTTATTGCATTATCTCAACCTCTTCCACCTCCATCGCAACCGACTTCATTCATGGAGTTTATAATTTTTCACAGAAAATTACTCCCTTTGTTCCCTCATAGTTGAGTCTTTTTAATAATTTTGAGAAGTTCCCTCATAGTTAAGTCATTTCCATCGATAGTAACTTCTTACTCTCTCTTACTTTACTCCCTCTTACTTTATTTTCTTTACTTTATTCACTTTTTATTTTATTCTCTCTTACCTTTTTTCTCTTTCTTATTTTATTTATCTATTTATTTAACACATTTAACATTCTTTTCTTAAACTCCGTGCCGAAAAGTTATGCCTCAACTATGAGAGTACGAAGGGAGTTGTATATCTAATTTATGTTTAAAAGATACTCCCCCGTCCCATAATAGATGGTGTACTTGGGGAATGGTATGAGATTTTAGAAGATGTTTTGTGTGTTAGGTAGAGAGAGGAAATAGTACATTATGAATGAGAGTTTTCTCCAAAGACAGGTGGCATCTTCTATAGGACAAACTGAAAAGGAAAGCGTGACATCTATTGTGGGACGGAGGAAATATTTAATAAAATTACCGAAATTTTTAGTGTTATAATAGTTAGTATGTTGAAATACCCATTTTACTGTTAAATTATAAAGTATCCACAAAGATTTAAATATATTATTTATTTAGTTAACATACCATATTGCTTACACTATAATTAATGTAGATTACCCTTAATTCTAGTCATTTACGGTTGTGAAGTATAGATAAAATAGAAATAATTTACCACTACTATAAATAATTCACCTTAATACACCTACTATGCATACATTACTCACATAGAGTGCACACGCATACAATTATGGAGATCCATCCGCCGTTGTTCCATATGACGCCGACACTGGAATTTCCGACGCAGAATTTGATGGTGCTCATGACAGGACTAATTATAGTGGATTTTTCGGCAATTACAGCCACCTTGGATTTTGCGCTTTGCCGCTGTGATTGCATAATCTCAACCGTTTACGTCTTCATCGCCACGGCCAACTTTACTCCATAGAGTTTACAATTTGTCATAGAAAAGTATGTCTAATTTTTTTGTAGAGTAGTATTAATAAAGTTATTAAAATCTTCTGGTCCCTACGGTTTGTATATTAAAATGCCTATTTATTGTTGTTGAATTATATAATAGGTTTATGTTAAAATGATAACCCCTGTTAAAGTGACACCGTGACACCACTTATATAGCAATATTATAAACGCTACACAACAATCTATAGATTGCTGTATAGCGTATTGGATATTGCTGACCAAGAAAAATTGTTGTATAGTGTACAATATATTGGTGGCCGTCTTTTTTAGATTTTTTTTTGCCACGTGGCAGCTTATTATTCGTCCACGTGTACAAATGATTGGCTAGGAATGGTGGTATGGTGTTATTTTAAGATGTGGTGGCACCCTAACACTCCCCTTATATAATATCCACAAATATTTATAGTATATATATATATTAGCTACTCCCTCCATCCCACATAATTTTACACATTTTGAGCCGACACGAGTTTTAAGAAATGTAATGGAAAGTGAGTTGAAATAGTTGGTGGGATGTGGGTCCTACTTTTAAAGTATTAGTTTTATAATAAAATATGAGTAGGAATGAGTTAGTGGAATATGAGGTCCACTACCAAAAATGGTAAAAGTGATATGGGTAAAATTATGTGGGACGACCTAAAACGGAATACTGGGTAAAATTATGTGGGATGGAGGGAGTATTTATTTGCTTAGTGTATCTTATTGCCTTTATTTTATGTAAGTTATCCTTAATTCTAGTTCTTTGTGGTCGTGAAGTATAAAACTCTAGTCCCTACAGTGTATATAGGTGGCGTTCGGTTGTCATGACTAATAATCATGAGACTATCCATCTAGGATTAAGTTGTGGGATTATTTTAGTTGGAGGGGGGAGGCTATGACTAATTATCATAAGACTATCCATCTAGGATTAAGTTGAGGAGGTTAATCTTATGAACCAAACATGATACATATTTAATCATGAGATTTAGTCTTGCCAACCGAACGCCCCCGTGGTGTATTGTTTATGTGCAATGTGCATTGTGTGCGTGCGTGAGCAGTGCTTGTGTTTAGTGAATGTGTGCATTGTGTGTATTAATATTATACATAATACATTGTTATTTTATGCATAACTAAAATTTTACTACACCACTTCTCTTGCTTTTGTAATTTATTATTTACTAATATTTTTTAGATATTTTATACTCTATGCATACACAAAAAATTGTCTCATATATGGATCCGCTAAGATATGAAAGACATGACAACCATGTACCATTTCTAGCCAACCACAAAAGTCTAGAAATATTACTTTGGGCTGGCCTCTTTAAGTATTTAGCCTAGAGCCTATTTCAGGGCCATCCCTGTTGATCTGTTCCTACCATTAATTAGCTGTATCTATGTTAAGTCTATGTGATTTAGAATAATGGTTACGCAAAGCAGTTATTACACAACTGATCAACTACAAGTTATGATCACCATTCACTTTTCTCTTCTCCTTATAAATTAAAGAAGAAAAACAATATCATCAGCAAGTGTAACAATGTCGAGCATTGCATGTGCAGTTTCTTTAACTTTTTTTTCCAACAGGAGCAGCAAAGATTCAAGAAACTTTCATCGGCATAACAGCATTAGATCCTCGGGTGATCATCAAATGTTTTCAACTACACATTCTATTTTTTCTTGCTACACCATTTCTTCACTATGTTATTATTTACTTAGGTATATACTATGTTGATTGATCTAAGTTATGACATGTTTGAGCAGGAAGACATGAGAAGATCAAATCAATGGCATCTCAAACTCCAACAGTTTCTTCTCCAAAGAGAGAAACAGATCCGAAGAAAAGGATAGTGATAACTGGAATGGGGCTTGTTTCTGTTTTTGGAAGTGACATTGGTGTTTACTACAACAAATTGCTTGCTGGAGAGAGCGCCATTTCTCTCATCGACAGATTTGATACGTCAGATTTCACTGTTAAGATTGCGGGCCAGATACGCGGCTTCTCTTCGGAGGGATACATCAACGGGAAGGATGATCGCCGTCTCGATGATTGCTGGAGATATAGTTTGGTTGCCGGAAAAAGGGCACTTGATGATGCTGCTCTTGGGGAACAAGTTGTTGACACTGTGAGAATTTGCATCTTCTTAAACTCACAAAATTGAAATTTTGATATGCATAGACAAAGATAAATACATCAAAATATTTCTTTGTCCTTCGAGCTAGGTGCCTACAAATCAGTGCAAGGAAGGTTGGTCGTAATCAATTATGCGAAAAATATGATCAGTTTACAAAGAAGAAAATTTTACATTGTCATAACACTTCTACGTATTTAAAATCGGTTGTCACACCATGCAAATTTCGCCGGAAATAAGACAGATGGGATAATTGCAAAACTTTCTATCTTTCGTGATTTAATTTCAGATTTTGAAAGTTGTGGAACATATCAAAACTTGATCATTATTTGCCAATTTATCTCTTTATATTTTGATCTTACTAGCTAGTAGTAGTACTTTTTATCTTTGTAATAGAAAAATACTCCCTCATTTCCGCAAAGTTTGTCACATTTTGATCCGATACAGATTTTCATAAATATAAGGGAATATGGATTGAAAAAGTTAGTAGAAAGTGAATCATTAAATTTTAAATTTGGCTAACTTTATGGAACATACAAGAATGAAAATATATGACAAAACTTTTTGTGAAAAGTTAAAGAATATTGAGTGTTACGTTGCAGATGGACAAGACGAGAATGGGAGTGTTGGTGGGATCAGGGATGGGAAACCAGACAGCTTTCACTAATGGAGTTGAAGCCTTACTCCAAAAGGGGAATAAGAAAATAAGTCCATTTTTCACTCCATATTCTTTATCTAACATGGGCTCTGCCTTGTTGGCTATGGACACCGGTTTGACGGGGCCCACCTACTCCATCGCAGCCGCCTGCGCCACTGCAAACTACTGCATCCACGCCGCCGCAAACCACATCAGACGAGGCGACGCAGACGTCATGGTGGCCGGTGGGACCGATGCTGCAGTCGTGCCACTCGGACTCGGAGGTTGCATATCCTGCAGAGCCTTGTCCCACAGAAACCACGACCCA
Source organism: Salvia hispanica (assembly GCF_029641045.1). Lineage (NCBI taxonomy): Eukaryota > Viridiplantae > Streptophyta > Magnoliopsida > Lamiales > Lamiaceae > Salvia > Salvia hispanica. The sequence continues at coordinate 55,749,596 of NC_142694.1, forward strand.
CACAAGGCGTCGCGGCCGTGGGACCTACACCGCGACGGATTTGTCATGGGAGAAGGTGCTGGTGTTTTGGTATGTCACTCACCTAATTAATACAAGTGGCATGTTTTTTCACTTTTTCTTAATCGACGTGTCAAAAAAATTAGATCACTTATACTAGGACAGACGGAGTAATTAATTATTACAATATCTTACTATAACTTATGAAAGCTCAGGTCATGGAGAGCATGGAGCACGCGATGAAAAGAGGGGTTAGGGTTTACGCGGAGTATTTGGGAGGCGCGGCTACCTGTGATGCTCATCACTTGACGAATCCACGCCCTGATGGGCTTTTCGTCGCGTCTTGCATAAGCAAGGCTTTGAAAGATGCCGGAGTGTCTGCTGAAGAGGTTTTTGTTGTGATAGTAAATAAAATTGATTAGTCTAGCAAACCTAAAATTATATTAACTATGAATAAATAAAACCTAAAATATAACTTGCTTAACCTCCAAGTCTTATATTCTATAACTGCATTAAAATCGAACACCCTTAGAGGGATATTTTGTTTTCTATTGATTTCCTATTTTTTTTTACTATTTTGCTTAAAATGAATAAGATTTTAAAATTTGCAATACTTGACAGGTTAATTATATAAATGCTCATGCAACATCAACTCCAGCTGGAGATCTTGCTGAGGTTAGAGCCATCAATAGAGTATTCAAAAACACCCCTAACTTGAAGATGAATGCCACCAAGGTCAAATTAATTACTATTGTATTTAAGTTCCAACAATAAGGCTAATAATAAATCAATTTTGTGATGAATTTCAATAATTTGTTAACATCAGTCAATGATCGGACATGGACTTGGAGCTGCTGGTGGGCTGGAAGCAATAGCGACTATTAAAGCAATTAACACTGGCTGGTTACATCCCACACTTAACCAAGATGTAATTAAGCTATTTTCTGCATTAACTAGGATTAAATAATTATGTTAGAGTGCGACTATTTCCTAATCCTAAGTATAAATATATGTGTAGGAGTTGGAGGCTGAAGTCACCATTGACACTGTCCCATATGTGAAGAAGCAACATAAAGTAAACGTTGGTATGAAATTTTCAACTATTTTGAATCAAAATGTAGTTAATTATATATAAAGTAGTATGATGTATATTGATTAAGATTGCGTTACTCTATTGCAGCTATATCCAACTCATTTGGATTTGGAGGCCACAATTCAGTTGTTGTCTTCGCACCATTCAACTCTTAAAATGTCGTCACATTTTTAATTGGTGTATGAACTTTCGAACGTATTGAAAAGTTGAATTTCCATTCACAAATAGTATAGTTTTATGTTTGGAAGTATTATACGATACTTCCTTTTTTTTGAGAGATTAATAGTAGATTATTCCATTTCCATTGGATACTAATTAACAACTATGGATCGCAAATTCATAAAGAATACTCCCGTTTCGTCATAGTTGAATCATTTTACCATTTCGGGAAGTTTCTTCATAGTTGAGTCATTTTCATATTTGGTAACTTTTTTCTCTTTCTTAATTTACTCTTTCTTACTTTATTCTCTCTACTTTATTCACTTTATACTTTATTCTCTCTACCTTTTCCACTCTCTTACTTTTTAATTTATTTATTTAACACACCCAACATTTATTTCTAAAACTCCATGCCCAAAAATTCCGCCTCAACTATGGCGAAACGGGGGGAGTAGTAAACCCTCTGTCCCATAAAAATATTAACCCTTTATAGTCCGTCCCACAAGAATATGCAGGTTTGAATTTTGGAAATTCTCTTCTCTATGATGAGGTGTGACCATTTTCCACTAACAATACTTTACTACTTTTTGTTTCTACTTCTTTTTTACTTTACCAATTATGCATTAAAACTTTGTGTTCAACCCAAAAGACATTATTAGAGCATCAACAGTGGGACGGAAAAGACATTATAAGAGCATCAACAGTGGGACAGATGTCTCGACGGACATCCCGACGGACTTCCCAAAAACACCTCATGTCATGTCATAAGGACCTCACACTGCACTGTCACATCATAAGGACACCCCCTGCACAATGGCGGACATCCTCAATGACATCCCGACTGACATCCACAATAATAAAAATTCACAAATTCACCAAATTAAAATTTCGACACGAATACGGGGAAAATGCAACTATTTTATTTTTTTAAAAAAACATACATATTTAAATTAAGAGTAAAGGCCAAAATTGGTCCTAATATATGGTCATTTTATCTTTTTGGTCTTAAACTTTATCGTTTGAATTTTTTGGTTCTGCACATATGGAAATTTGATCATTTTGGTCCTCCGTCAATAGTTCCGTTAAAAATTAACAGTCAACAGGTTTAATCCCGATTTTGACCAAATTAAATTCTTAATTCTGATTTTTAAGTCACTAATTAAAACAAACGCCAAAAAACAGGCTGCAATCTCCCTCTGCCCTTTTTCACTTTTTCAGCCACATCTTCGCCTCTTTCTCTTCTCTATAAATTATCACCCAAAATTCCACACTCTCACAGCACACAATCATCCCTAGAAGAATGAGCAGACGCCATTGCTCAGAGCTAAAATCCCAGTCAATATTATGAATTTCCCCTTTCAGTCCGGCGTTTCCGCTGGCTATTCGAAAGAATTATCCCTAAACCTTAGAACTTTTCTCGATTCCGGCCCCTCTACCAAATATTCCTACCGCCCAAATGATTCGCAAAAACCTTTCAGCTTCGTTTTCAAAGGCATTTCGGCTCGCCCAGTAAAAGCCCTCTGGTGATGAGCGCGAGTTGAATTTAGTTGGGAATCAAAACCCTAGATTCTTCATCCACTTCAAGCCCGATTTGGGTGATTTCTCGCTGAAGAAGTCACACTCATCGGCCTCCGTGAAGAATCTGGGCGAGAAATTGAACGATGGCCTGATTTAATTTTTTATATTATTTATTTAATTTTAATTTTAAATGGATATTTGTTAAAATAATTAGGAGATTAATTAGTGACTTAAAAATTAGAATTAAGAGATTAATTTGGTCAAAATCGGGATTAAACCCGTTGACCGTTAGTTTTTAACAGAACTATTGACGGGAGGACCAAAATGATCAAATTTTCATATGTGCAGGACCAAAATGATCAAATTTCCATATGTGTGGGACTAAAAAATTCAAAAGATAAAGTTTATGACCAAAAAGGTAAAATGACCATATGTTCAGGACCAATTTTGGCCTTTACTCTTAAATTAAAAAAAAAGTACATAGTTCACCAAAAAAAACTATCCTAAACCAAAAAACGATTCAAACAAAGTACATGTTATGCCTTGAATCCCTATAGTTTGCAACGAGCCGTATATATAGAGTTTGCAGCGAGCCATATATATAGAGTTTGCAACGAGCCGTATACATAGAGTTTGCAACGAACCTTATTTATAGAGTTTTAAAAAAAATTAAATAATCAGGACGTCCGTCGGGACACTGCAATGGTGGACGTCACGAAGGACGTCGTCGGAATGCCGCGGAACTTGGGTATCCGCACGCGGACGTCCGGCATGCCGGTCCGACGTCCGCCGGGACGTCCGCCATTGCTGATGCTCTTATGGTACAGAGGGTGTACTAAGTAATAGTAGTAAATAATAGTATGAGTGTTCTGAAACAAAAAAAAGAGGCGTACTCCTGTACTGAGCCTAATTCACGTTTTCTAATTGAAATTAACACAATAGACTGGGGATACGAAATAATAAATCCTAATTAAAGGATGTAAATGGGCCAGACTAAAGAAAAACTAAAATAAGTAAAGAGCTGAAGAAGTAATATGGGTCAACTGTACAAAAGCCCAATAGATAGATATGGATGTTGATGCGTACCACTAGATATAATGAATGTTTCGGAAATAATACAAGAATCAATACATGGTTCTTAAATGCAGTAAATTCTTCCTACTATTTTAATGCAGTTATATTAATAGCAAATGTAATAATTTTAAGCTTAGTGGAGTATTATTACTGTAAGAGGCCCATATATCGGTATGAAATTACAGTATAAGTAGGGTTATAGTATATGGCGGGGATACGTAGGTATTTATTGAAGAAAATTAATGAATGCGGCAGCTCAACAACAAGCAAGATGTGCATTGACTTTCCTTATTTAAAAAAAAAAGAATCACGAACGATGCATGGGAAGCAAAAAAAAAATGTGGAGCATTATGTTAGCATCTTCGTTTTCTACTGTATTTACTCAATCAACAAACCCTAAGCTGTTCCTTACAACTTCATCAGGTGAATTAATACCGATTTATTCATGATCTACTATTTAATTCCTAATACAATTCATTTTCTTGCTTTGATCAAGTAACTGTGTGTGTATATATATTGATTGAGCAGCGAGAAATGGGAAGAAGATCAAGGCAATGGCTTCCTCCTCTCCAAAGAGAGAAACAGATCCGAAGAAAAGGATAGTGATAACTGGAATGGGGCTTGTTTCTGTTTTTGGAAGTGATATTGATGTTTACTACAACAAATTGCTTGCTGGAGAGAGTGGCATCACTCTCATTGACAGATTTGATACATCGGATTTCGCTGTTAAGATCGCTGCCCAGATTCGCGGCTTCTCTTCGGAGGGATACATCGACGGGAAGGATGATCGCCGTCTCGACGATTGCTGGAGATATTGTTTGGTTGCCGGCAAACGGGCTCTCGACGATGCTAACCTTGGCAAACAAGTTATTGACGAGGTGAGCATTAATTTCAATTGTTTAAAGGTTGAAATTTCAATTTGATTTGATTTCTTTTCTTCAGATGGACAAGACGAGAATGGGAGTGATGGTGGGATCAGGAATGGGAAACCAGATGGGTTTCAGTAATGGAATGGAAGCCTTGCTGGAAAAGGGGAGTAACAAAATAAGTCCATTTTTCATTCCACATTCGGTATCTAACATGGGGTCCGTGTTGCTGGCTATCGACACCGGTATGAGAGGGCCGTCTTGCTCGGTCTCAGCATCTAGTGCCACTTCGAACTACTGCTTCAACGCTGCAGCAAACCACATCAGACGAGGCGACACAGACGTCATGGTGGCCGGTGGGACCGATGCTGCAATCATACCGCTTGGACTCGGTGGATTCATAGCCTGCAGAGCCTTGTCTCACAGAAATGAAGACCCACATAAGGCGTCCAGGCCGTGGGACGTGCACCGCGACGGTTTTGTCATGGGAGAGGGTGCTGCTGTTTTGGTACGTCATTACATGTTTGTTTCAAAAGTTTCTATTTTTATATGACAGAGGCAGTAGACTATTACTATATCAATGCACACAATAATTGCATCTTAAATTAGTAGATGCATAATGTTTGACAGAGTTTACAAACTCCTTAAAACAATTTCTAAATTGTTCATGAGCTTATAAGTTTTTTGAGTATTTGCTTATTCTACATACACGTTATACATATACTATTTAGGATATTTGTCTAGTTAATTACGTTAACAAACGAGAAAAAAAAAAGATGACTAAAAAAACAAACATCTTATTGAAAATTTAAAAGGTTATTACATTTATTATTATTGAGAGGGATTTTATTATTCTAGTTCGTAATTTTCTTTTCAGCTTATAAACTATACAACTCATTATTAAGTTATTAAATCATCATATATAGCTCTTGAAACATTTTCGAAGTTATTATAAATTTAGCCTAACACTTCTAAATTACGACATCAACACAACGGTGCAAATTCAGATAATGGAAAGCGTGGAGCACGCGATGAAAAGAGGGGCTAGGGTTTATGCGGAGTATTTGGGAGGCGCGGTTACCTGTGATGCTCATCACATCACAAATCCACACCCCGATGGGCTTGCCGTTGCATCTTGCATAATAAAGGCTTTGGAAGATGCCGGAGTTGCTGCTGAAGAGGTTAACTATGTGAATGCTCATGCAACATCAACCCCACTTGGAGATCTGGCTGAATTCAAAGCCATCAAGAAAGTATTCCACAACACCTCTAACTTGAAGATGAATGCCACCAAGGTATAAAAATTATATTTCCAATAATTAATTAAGGTTCAATATTTACGATTTCAAGTATTTGTTTTCATCAGTCAATTATTGGACATGCGATGGGAGCTGCGGGTGGGTTGGAGGCAATAGCATCAATCAAAGCAATAAACACTGGATGGCTACATCCAACAATCAACCAAGACGTAAACTATTCTACAACTAATTAATTAAAGAATTAATCAAAATGCGTTAAATTTTTTTCTTAGTTAATTTGTAGTAATAATTTTTGAAACTTTAATTTTAGGAGGTGGAGGGTGAAGTGACGATTGACACTGTGCCAAATGTAAAGAAGCAGCATCAAATAAACGTTGGTACGAAATTCTCAACAATTTTGTATCAAAATATATACTGTAAAATAGTACTGCTTGCTCTTATGATTTAATCTGTGACTTCTATATTGCAGCCATATCCAACTCATGTGGCCTTGGAGGTCATAATTCAGTTGTTGTCTTTGCTCCCTTCAGCCCCTAATTAATAAATCTATGAATTTGTCAATATTACACTCTACATTACAAAAATTGTGAACTCTATATATAATAAATGTATGAATTTGCCAGTATTTGTAGCACATGACTTAAAAGTATGTCAGTTGCTTGCGACGCTATATCAATGCAAATGAGGAAGACAGTTTTATTGCTGGATAAGAATATGTGTATCTTCGCCATTTTTCATGCACGTGCGCCTAATAAAAAAAATTCTCTAATATGTTTTCATTTTTTAGATCAAATTTGGCAAAGTTACACACATGGAAAATTCTCTCCTTTTCACTACACATAGCAATTAGCATCCATTTTTCATACGAATACTCCTCTATCTTTATCTCCTTTCGTATGGATCCAAGTAACATTTTTTCTCATTCCCTCCAAATTTACCGTCCTAGTAAAGTTTAAGTAATAATCTCCAAACTTTTCAAATTGTATCCTGAATCGCATTTCAAAATACTCAGCAAACACAGAGAAACGCATGAAAGAGCCCACAAAGTTGGAAAGATGAAGAATCCGATTATTGACACGAACCAACAGAGTAATCCGGTGCCTTTGTTGGCACATGAAACAAAAATAAATAGTACTACTATAACAACATCATACCGTGTCACTCTATCACCTATTGATTATAGGATGAAACCATATGGAGTAATTTCTAACAGCCCCAGTATGCATTCTCTCTCCGATATACGTGAAAAATAGAATGCATTCTCATGCCACACGAACAATGCATGTCCCTATACTAAAAAGTTGCTACTACTTATCTAGAATAGGCTATAGGATCAGGTCATTCGTAAATGTACTTTTACTTTCACAAAGTGGTTAGATACTAATTAATTAACTAGTAACTAGTAGAGGGGGTAAACATATATAGTAGTATAGTATTATAGCTAGTGGCTTCGTGAAATGAATAGAGCACACACACATTTAGTTGCACAATTAAAGAGTCAACCAGCCAAGATCACCATTCACTTTGTACATTTAATTTCTAATTTTTTAATACTTTCCTTTAGGGTTTAGCTCACTGATAATAACGACCACCATTCAATTTGCAATTTAAAGTTCTATTTCCCTTAAGGATATTAGGCCATCCATAATAAAGACTTGATTTTTCAGGCATAACCTCCGCCGCATCAGCCAGCGTCATCTCAAGTCTCAACCATAGTTCAAATTATCAATTTCATCATTTTATAAACCATATTATATGTTAAATTTCGATACTTACAAATTAAAATAAAATCTAATTCAAAAATAGTTCACTCGTGAACCAGATCTAACCCCTGGATGGGATGGTTCCATGTTGAAAATCTCGTATTCATCTACGTGAAAATCTTGTGTCATCTACGTTAATCTCGTATGTGGCAACGTCGATGACAAAAACGGTGGTTGCACGAATGGCGGGTTGCAGTAAACTCATTGTTTTGTTGGCATTCCGTTCCAGTGCGTACATATGTGTAATTCACTAAAGAGCCATTGAATTTCTGATCCATATATGCAACCATATATGTGTAGTTATTTACATTAATTATTTGCATGCAGGTGGTGTTAGTAGGTATTTATTGGAGAAAATTAATGAATGCGGCAACAACCAAAACTATAATGCATGAGCAGTGGTATATATATATTTATAAAAGAACTGAATCATGAGCAATGCATGGGAAGCAAAAAAAAAAAGAATTGTGGAGCATTATGTTAGCATCTTGTTTTTCTACTCTGCTTACTCAATCAGCAAACCCTAAGCTGTTCCTTACAACTTCATCAGGTGAATACTTCATGATCTACTATTTAATTCCTAATACTTCCTTTTAATTTCTTGTTTTGATCAAGTGATTGTGTGTGTATATTAATTGAGCAGCGAGAAATGGGAAGAAGATCAAGGCAATGGCTTCTAATTCCTCTCCAAAGAGAGAGACAGATCCAAAGAAAAGGATAGTGATAACTGGAATGGGGCTTGTTTCTGTTTTTGGAAGTGACATTGATGTTTACTACAACAAATTGCTTGCTGGGGAGAGTGGCATTACTCTCATCGACCGATTTGATACATCAGATTTTTCTGTTAAGATCGCCGGCCAGATTCGCGGCTTCTCTTCGGAAGGATACATCAATGGGAAGGATGATCGCCGTCTCGATGATTGCTGGAGATATTGTTTGGTTGCCGGGAAACGGGCTCTCGATGATGCTAACCTTGGGAAAAAAGCTGTTGACACTGTGAGAATTAATTTCAATTTTTTTAAATAATAGTATACAATAATATTCCCTTTGTCACTACATTTTCCTTTTTGGAATGTCTCACTCTAAATGATACATTTCTTAAAATAGAAATATATATTACTCTCTGCTTTTTTTTTACACTCTAGTTACTTCATTATTCTCTGTACACTTAATTTGCAAAACAATATTAACATAAAATCTCGTGTGGAATAAGAATTACTGCACTTAGAGTGGGATGGAGCGAGAAATTAATTTTTTCAAAAAGAATTAAAATACTGGCCATTATACTTTTTGTCCTAGTTAGTAAATTAAATTGTGTGTTGCAGATGGACAAAACGAGAATGGGAGTGTTGGTGGGATCAGCAATGGGAGGCAATACGATTTACAGCGATGGAATTGAAGGCTCAGTCCAAAAAGGGCCTAAAAATATAAGTCCATTTTTCATCCCTTATTCAATATCAAACATGGAGTCTGCATTGCTGGCCATAGATGCCGGCTTCATGGGGCCTACTTACTCCATCTCAACAGCTTGCGCTACTGCCAATCACTGCTTCATTGCTGCTGCAAACCACATCAGGCGAGGCGAGGCAGACGTCATGGTGGCTGGTGCATCTGATGCCGGAGTCACTGTAGCTGGAGTCGGGGGCTGCACAGCCTGCAGAGCCTTGTCTTTGAGAAACGACGAGCCTCATAAGGCGTCGAGACCGTGGGACATACACCGAGACGGTTTTGTTATGGGAGAAGGTGCTGGTATTTTGGTATGTCATTAATCATTAGTACATTAGTATGTATTTATAAAGTGAAAATTTGTGTTAGATGGGAAAAATTGCCTAGTAAAACCACTTTCAAAATTCGTGAAAATATTAAAGTTTATGATTTTAAGACCAAAAATCCTTTAATTTAATCATAACTTATATGTTATGAAATTTCAGATCATGGAGAGGATGGATCACGCGATGAGGAGAGGGGCGCGGGTTTATGCAGAGTATTTGGGAGGTGCGGCTAGTTGTGACGCGCATCACATCACAGATCCACAACCGGATGGGCTTGGAGTAGCATCTTGCATGATCAAGAGCTTGAAAGATGCAGGAGTTGATGCTCAAGAGGTTCCCATTCATTTCTTTTATGTGATTGAAAAAAATTAATTATATTTTGTGTCCCTTTTTAAGAAAATTATCCCCTTCATTGAATATATTTTTCTTTAAAACACCAAGTTATAGACATAAAATATAATTGATATAGTTAAAAATTATAGTAATAACCAATGAATTCTAAACTTTTGTGTGGATAGGTTAACTATGTGAATACTCATGCGACCTCAACCCGTGCCGGAGATTTACCCGAGGTTAAGGCTATCAAGAGAGTCTTCAACAACACCTCTGAGTTGAAGATCAATTCCACCAAGGTCAAAAATGATGTTATGAATTATATCATTGTTATTATATATGTATATACTCCACAGTTCACTAAATTTTTTATCCACTATTTTTTATATTCCTTAATTTATGTGTCGAATTAAAGTGCGACATATATTCATGAACATGCGGAATATATAGATTATTTGTCCAGCATGAGATTGAATAAAAATGATCAATTTTTAGTATTCATGATCAGTCAATCATCGGACACGGACTCGGTGCTGCGGGTGGACTGGAAGCAATAGCAACGATCAAAGCAATCAACACCGGTTGGTTACATCCTACACTCAACCAAGATGTAAGCTTTAATTTTTTGCAACTATCTATGAATTAATCAAGTCTTCTAAGACTTTGTATTTTCATAGTAATTCCAAATGTTGAAACTTATGTGTATGTAGGAATTGGAGGCTGAAGTCACCATTGACACTGTCCCAAATGTAAAGAAGCAGCATCAAATAAATGTTGGTATGAAATCCTCAACACCATTGAATCAAAATTATTTTCTACTCCATAGTACTTAGTTTATTATAATTATATGATGCTTATGATTTAATCTCTGACTTGTATATATATTACAGCCATATCCAACTCATTTGGATTTGGAGGCCATAATTCAGTTGCGGTATTCGCGCCCTTCAGCCCTTGAGACATCTCATACATATCCCTGTTTAGTGTTTTAATAATGTAACTTCTTTAATTTACAATAACATAATTAGTTTATGTCAAGCTCTATAAATCTATCTACAACACTCATATCATATTGTATATAGCACAGTCTACTACACAATCCACACAAGAGTTTTAAAATTTTATTTAATTCTACTCCCAAATTCATCCAATATTTATATCTTTGAAGTAAAGATGAAGTCAAAACAAGTTCAACAATATTATCTGCATTCTATTCATCACACCCAATTCGGCTACACAACTCTAGCTAGTGAGAACATTGATCGGTACTCTCTGGAAAAAAAAATTAAAAAAAATAGGAAAGATATATAAGTGATGAAAATAATTTTTGGCTTCAGCTAGATGACATCAACTCGCAAACATGGAGTTTTGGAGCTTAGATTGTGTGATAAATCAGAATAATGGAAGAGAAATGAAGAGGGTCGGCCTTTGCTTTGATGTCTTTAAAGCAAGATTTTGGTGATATAATTTTAAAATTTTGGAAATGTGGAGTCGGATGATAAAGTTGTATTAAAATGTAAATCATACTACTATTTTTTATTGTTAATTTCTAACGTTTGAAATTGTAATTAATACTATATCGTAAATCATAATTTATTACATTTCAACTATCCCATAATGCTCAAACCTGGTGACTATATATATGACCACAAAATGATAGTATTATTATATTTTGATTATTAATTGTAAGATGGTATATTTAAAACAATGTTGTTTTGTTGTCGTATTATATTTGATTTTGTCCGACAATTATAAGACAATTAAAATAATTTAAAAAATTATGATTGAATATATACTTCCATCCTATAAAATAGATATTTTTAAAATAATATGAGTTTTATCGTACTATTAATAAAATAGAAAAAATCTAGAAAGAACAAATAATGTCACACGCGCAGTCATTTCGTTAATGCTATAAATAGTCCTTTGTTTGGACATTTATGGTTAGTTAAATGTCGATAGTTGAGAGGTTAGGAAATATCCATCCAATAGAAAAAGAGTATAGTTATACCCTCTACTATACTAGAGGGTTACATTCTTGTAGAAAAATTATTCACTTTTTTCTTGCTCCTATAAATTGAAGAAATAAATCGGATCAAGGTGTAAATTATGTCGAGCATTCCATGCGCAGTTTCATCAACTCTGAGGAACAAAAAGTCAACATACCCTCAGAGCTACAAAAGGAGCCTCAAATCTGTCGCTACAGCTTCGGGTGCACACCAATTTTTTTATTTACTTTAACTGTTTTTATTTAACTATTGTGAGTCTGAAATTAAACATATTTCGAATTAAGAAATTAAGTATGTTGATGTGTTTTTAAGCAGCAAGACATGGGAAGAAGATAAAGGCAATGGCTTCTTCCTCTCCAAAGAGAGAAACAGATCCAAAGAAAAGGATAGTGATAACTGGAATGGGGCTTGTTTCTGTTTTTGGAAATGACATTGATGTTTACTACAACAAATTGCTTGCTGGAGAGAGCGCCATTTCTCTCATCGACAGATTTGACACGTCAGATTTCACTGTTAAGATTGCAGGGCAGATACGCGGCTTCTCTTCGGAGGGATACATCAACGGGAAGGATGATCGTCGTCTCGATGATTGCTGGAGATATAGTTTGGTTGCCGGAAAAAGGGCTCTTGATGATGCTGCTCTTGGGGAACAAATTGTTCATACTGTGAGAACATTTTCGCTCAAAATTCAATACCAAATAAAAGTAATTAAAGTAGTGTTAATAATGTAACGTGTAATGAAAAAATTTCAAAAAATAGAAAATGTATTAATTTTGTGGGACGAACTAAAAAGATGATAGCAATATTTCTCATTGTTTATTGCAGATGGACAAGGCAAGAATGGGAGTGGTGGTGGGAACAGCACTCGGAGGCCTCACAAGTTTCAGTAATGGAATGGAAGGCTTGGTTGGAAAGGGGCATAGGGAGATAACTCCATTTTTCATTCCTAATGTTACGTCAAACATAGGGTCGGCTTTGCTGGCTATAGACACCGGCTTCATGGGGCCTACTTACGCCATTGAAGCAGCTTGTGCTACTGCCAATCACTGCTTTGTTGCTGCTGCAAACCACATTAGAAGAGGCGATGCAGACGTGATGGTGGCCGGTGGGACAGAAGCTGCAGTCATTCCGGTTGGAATTGGGGGCTTCATAGCCTGCAGAGCCTTGTCTCATAGAAACCACGACCCACACAAGGCGTCGAGGCCATGGGACATACATCGCGACGGTATGGTGATGGGAGAAGGTGCTGCTGTTTTGGTACGTCGTATCGTTGCATTTTATGTTTTACTATCTGAATATCTATTGCACCTCATCTAATTTTCTCCATGAATCTAGAGTCTATTTTTATTATATATCATAGATTCTTAGAGAAAAATATACGAGGTGGAACAGATATTATTATCAGTATGTTTATAATGTTCAGATTAGTCACTTTATGTTACATTAATTATTCTATATCAACTTATAAGATACACTATCCAAATACTCTGATCACATACAATTAAGTTATTAGAACATCACATTTATAAGCTCTTGAAACATCTTATGATGATCTAATTGGAGTTGATTGTAAGATTTCTAAACTAAACTTAGCCAAACACTCGTTCAGATAATGGAAAGCATGGAGCACGCGATGAAAAGAGGGGCTAGGGTTTATGCGGAGTATTTGGGAGGCGCGGTTACCTGTGATGCTCATCACATCACAAATCCACACCCCGACGGGCTTGTCGTTGCATCTTGCATAATAAAGGCTTTGGAAGATGCCGGAGTTGCTGCTGAAGAGGTTAACTATGTGAATGCTCATGCAACATCAACTCCAGCTGGAGATCTGGCTGAGGTTAAAGCCATCATGAAAGTGTTCAACAACACCACTCACTTGAAGATGAATGCCACCAAGGTCAAATTGTTATATTCCCAACAATTAAAGGCTACTAACTTATCATGAATTCTTTTTTATGATTTCAAGAATTTGTTCATCAGTCAATGATCTGACATGCGTTGGGAGCTGCGGGTGGGTTGGAAGCAATAGCGACGATTAAGGCAATCAACACTGGCTGGTTACATCCCACAATCAACCAAGATGTAAACTACTATTCTGCAACTAATAAATGTAAATTTTAATTCTTGTTAAAATGAGTTTGTTTTCGTAATTATGTGTAGGAGTTGGAGGGTGAAGTCACGATTGACACTGTCCCAAATGTAAAGAAGCAGCATCAAATAAATGTTGGTATGAAATCTTAATCCTCCTCAGTTTTGAATCAAAATATTAGTATTAATTAAGTAGTACTAGCTTATATGATGCGTATATATGATTTAATCTCTGAGTTGTATTACAGCCATATCAAACTCATTTGGCATTGGAGGTCATAATTCAGTTGTTGTCTTTGCGCCCTTCACTCCTTAAAACGACCCTTCATCTAAAAAATGTGCTCGTTGATCCGTGTACGTACTCTGTTAAGCACTATGTTGCTGATGCTCACAAAATAGAAACACTGAAATGTGACTGAAAGCAGCGGTAAACTCTTTTATCTTGATTATTCGAAAGTAGTATTTTTTTAAGTTCGCCCATGTACAAATTATGCACGTATATGATTTATAAAATGAATGTTCAATTGAAATTATATTTAACCAATTTTTTTTAGTTATTCTCTTCATTCTTTTCTCTAATTTCAGTCATTCTTAATCATCCATCCTCTGACCATTTATTTTCATCTGCATCAATTTAGTAAGGGCTAAAAATAATTTCTGACAACATTTTTAACAACAGAAAATGAGAAGAAAAAAATAGTACTAGTGTGTTAGGAGTTTAATTCCGCCCTTCAACTGTACGTCCGCATGTTACATATAGTATTGAAAATTTATCTTTTCCACTACACAACATCCATTTTCCATAATGTTCTGTCTTTTAAAAGTATATACAAATAATATTTTCTTCTCAAATTCTTAAGTTTCCTTGCCTTCAAAATATCATTTCAAGATATTTAGCCAACACAAACCAACAGAGTAATCCGGTGCACATGAAACAAAAATAAATAGTACTACTATATATAACAACATCATAGTGTGTCACTCTCTGCTCACTCTATCACCAATTGATTATAGAATGAAAAATAGAATGCAATTCTCATGCCACACGAACAATGCATGTCCCTACACTAAAAAGTTACTCCTACTAGTTATCTAAAATAGGCTGTAGGAGGTCATTCGTTAATGTTTCACTTTCACAAAGTGGTTAGATGTAACTAATTAATTAACTAACTAGTAGTGGGGGTAAACACACATATATAGTAGTATTATAGCTAGTGGCTTCTTGAAATGAATAGAGCACACAAACATTTAGTTGCACAATTAAAGAACCAACCAGCCAAGATCACCATTCACTTTGTACTTTTAATTTCTATTTTTTAATACTTTGTTTTCGGGTTTAGCTCACTGATAATAAGGACCACCATTCAATTTGCAATTTAAAGTTCTACTTTTCTTTCTATTTTCCTTAAGGATATTAGGTCATCCATAATAAAGACTTGATTTTCAGCCATCCTCATCTCAAGTCTCAGCCATAGTTCAAATTATCAAGTTCATCATTTTATAAACCATATTATATGTATTTAAATTTCATTACTTACAAATTAAAATCAAATCTACTTCTAAAATAGTTCACTCGTGAACCAGATCTAACCTCTGGAGGGGATGGTTCCATGTTGAAAATCTCGTAGTCATCTCCGTGAAAATCTTGTGTCATCCACGTTAATCTCGTATGTGGCAATGTCGACAATGACAAAAACGGTGGTTGTACGAATGGCGATTGCAGTCAAGTCATTGTTTTGTTGGGATTCCGTTTCAGTGCGTGCATGTGTAATTCACTAAAGAGCCATCGAATTTCTGATCCATATATGCAACCATATATGTGTAGTTATTTACATTAATTATTTGCATGCAAGTGATGTTAGTAGGTATTTATTGGAGAAAATTAATGAATGCGGCAACAACCAAAACTATAATGCATGAGCAGTGTTATATATATATATTTATAAAAGAACTGAATCATGAGCAATGCATGGGAAGCAAAAAAAAAAAGAATTGTGGAGCATTATGTTAGCATCTTGTTTTTCTACTCTGCTTACTCAATCAGCAAACCCTAAGCTGTTCCTTACAACTTCATCAGGTGAATACTTCATGATCTACTATTTAATTCCTAATACTTCCTTTTAATTTCTTGTTTTGATCAAGTGATTGTGTGTGTATATTAATTGAGCAGCGAGAAATGGGAAGAAGATCAAGGCAATGGCTTCTAATTCCTCTCCAAAGAGAGAGACAGATCCAAAGAAAAGGATAGTAATAACTGGAATGGGGCTTGTTTCTGTTTTTGGAAGTGACATTGATGTTTACTACAACAAATTGCTTGCTGGAGAGAGCGCCATTTCTCTCATCGACAGATTTGATACATCAGATTTTGCTGTTAAGATCGCAGGCCAGATTCGCGGCTTCTCTTCGGAGGGATACATCAACGGGAAGGATGATCGCCGTCTCGATGATTGCTGGAGATATTGTTTGGTTGCTGGAAAAGGGGCTCTTGATGATGCTAACCTTGGGAAACAAGTTATTGAGGCGGTGAGAGTTAATTGCATGTTTTCTGAAAATTCAAAACGATAAGTCCATTTTCCGTTGTTAACTTGTTGCAGATGGACAAGACGAGAATGGGAGTGGTGGTGGGAACAGGAAGAGGTGGCTTCACGACTTTCAGTAATGGAATGGAAGACTTGATTAATGGAAGAGAGATAACTCCATTTTTCATTCCTTATGTTATGCCAAACATGGGGCCTGCTTTGCTGGCTATACACACCGGCTTCATGGGGCCTAATTACTCCATTGAAGCAGCTTGTGCTACTGCCAATCACTGCATCGTTGCTGCTGCAAACCACATTAGAGCAGGCGACGCAGACGTCATGGTGGCCGGTGGGACAGAAGCTGTAGTCATTCCGGTTGGAGTTGGGGGTTTCATAGCCTGCAGAACCTTGTCTCACAGAAACCACGACCCACACAAGGCGTCGCGGCCGTGGGATATTCACCGCGACGGTATGGTCATGGGAGAAGGTGCTGGTGTTTTGGTATGTTGCATTTTTTACCCTATATATGTTCTCTCTAATTAAGGTAGTCACTTTATTGACTCTCAACTTATAAGCTACACTATCCAAATACATTGATCACTTACAATTAAGTTAAAACATGTTATGGTGATCTAATTGGAGTTAAATTGATTGTAAGATTTCTAAAATAAGCTTAGCCAGATAATGGAAAGCATGGAGCACGCGATGAAAAGAGGGGCTAGGGTTTATGCGGAATATTTGGGAGGTGCGGTTACCTGTGATGCTCATCACATTACAAATCCACAACCCGATGGGCTTGTCGTTGCATCTTGCATAATAAAGGCTTTGGGAAATGCTGGTGTTTCAGCCGAAGAGGTAACTTTTAAGTAATGCATTTAAGGGACGAGTGGCCTATTTCTACGCTCAATCTTATAAGTGAGTAGATGGAGATTTTGAAATTAAACTAAAATGCAAGGTTAACTATGTGAATGCTCATGCAACATCAACTCCAGCTGGAGATCTGGCTGAGGTTAAAGCCATCAAGAAAGTGTTCAACAACACCTCTCACTTGAAGATGAATGCCACCAAGGTTTGTTTAATTATTTATAACCAGCAATAAAATTAATAAATTAATTTAAAAATTTATGATTTCACCAGTCAATGATTGGACATGCGTTGGGAGCTGCGGGTGGGTTGGAAGCAATAGCGACGATTAAGGCAATCAACACTGGCTGGTTACATCCCACAATCAACCAAGATGTAAACTACTATTCTGCAACTAATAAATGTAAATTTTAATTCTTGTTAAAATGAGTTTGTTTTCGTAATTATGTGTAGGAGTTGGAGGGTGAAGTCACGATTGACACTATCCCAAATGTAAAGAAGCAGCATCAAATAAATGTTGGTATGAAATCTTAATCCTCCACAGTTTTGAATAAAAACATTAGTATTAAGTGCTTATAATATGATTTAATCTCTGACCTGTATTGCAGCCATATCAAACTCATTTGGCATTGGAGGTCATAATTCAGTTGTTGTCTTTGCGCCCTTCACTCCTTAAAACGGCCCTTCATCTATAAATGTACTCTGTTAAGCACTATGTTGTCGATGCTCACAAAATAGAAACACAGAGATGTGACTGAAAGCAGCAGTAAACTGACAAGTGTAACTATATTTTTAGTAGCTAAATTTTGTCTTGATTATTCGAAAGTACAGTAGATTTTTTTAGTTCACCCCTGCGCAAATTATGCACGTATATAATTTATAGAATTGATGTTCTAAGAAATTATATTTAACCAATTTTGGGTTATTTTCTATCCGAAAATGCCTTTTTGAACATTTGGGCGGTTTCGTCGTCTTTTCACATTTTAATTGTTTTAATATGATATTATTTCAATGATGTATTAAATCGGATATTATTTCAAAATTATCTTCTTCTTCCTTTTATCATCCTCCACTTTATTTTCTATTTCGATATTAGATTTAATTTTATAAAATTAAATTTATAATTTAGATTTTTAAATATTAATAAATTATTTTAATTAAAATTATTAATTTATGTATTTTTTTCGTCTCATAGCTATATATATAGAAATAAAACTACGCAGCCAACTCACACAAAACTCTTTTATAGTAATAAATACATAAAATAATAATTTTAATTAAAACTAATTTATTGATATTTAAAAAACCAAATTTTAAATTTAGTTTTATATAATTAAATCTAATATTGAAATTTTAAAAAAAAATAAAGTGAAGGATGGCAAAGGGAGGAAGAAGATAATTTTAAAATAATATCAGATTTAGTAAATCATTGAAATAATATCAGATTGAAACGGTTAAAATGTGAAAAGACGAAATTGTCTAAATGCTCAAAAGAGCATTTTTAGATTAAAAAAATAGCCAAAATGACCAATTTCAAAATAAACCCTTAGTCCAGGGACTACTGACTACATTTTTAAAAGGACTATGGGCGAGATAAACTTATAGTCTATGGACCATTTTTGTAGTTCACTTTAATTCAAAAGGACACAAAATTAAAAACGATATTTTTATCACTAGATCATTTTTTAATTTTTAAACATAATCAAAACTGAGGATAAAAAAAAACATCCTTAAATCAATGACACAATTGTCAACTAAAGTACTAAACCATAACCTATATTTTTTGGACGTTTTTTATTTGTGTCCTTAATTTTGCAGGAACACTATAACTGAAGAAATATTTTAAAACGCAGATAGTATATCTAGAAACACAAATTAATGTATTTGGTTGACTAAAATATATCCCTATAACATTTGTTTATAGTGACTATTCACCGATATATGGTGGTAGGGATTTGGATCCCTGCTATGCTCCAACCATAATAGAGGTTGTTGTGCACACACAAATATTTATTTTATTGATAAAATAAAATTTTAAAAAAGTATAATAAAATAATGGTGATGGGTGGGGTACAACCGCCCCGTGGTTGGAGTAGAGCAGGGGATTCAACTCCGTACTATCTTCTAGGTGATAATTAAATTTGTGGCCCAAACTAAAATAATACTCCCTTCGTCTCACAAAAGATGTCATACTTGTGGGACGGTACGGAATTTTAGAAGGTTTTGTTTTGTGTGTTAAATGGAGAAAATATAATTTTTATATTCATGATGTGAGAGAGAACTTTTTCTAAAAAGGAAAATGTGACATCTTTTGTAGGGCAAACTAAAAAGAAAAGTGTGACATCTTTTGTGGGACGGAGGAGTAGTATAGAGTGATCCCCAAAGAAAAAGTTGACCTTTCTTCATTTACTAATTAGAATAGCTTATGTTTCACATAGTAGTATAGTGTCCAAGCTTTAACTATCTGTTGGATAACCTATACAGCAAGGTACTTTTCTGCTATGAAGACAGCACACAAACATTTTATCATGCAATTAATGAGACAATCAAACCAATATCACCATTCAATTTTTTCCTTTTTATTTATAAATCAAATTTTAAATCATGCATGGGGTGGGTAAAATGTCGAGCCTTGCTTGCACAGCTTCTTCAACTCTACTACTAAACACACAATCAAGAAACACTAATTGCCTCCATACAGCTTCAGGTGCCCACCAATTTCATCACCTTTACTTTTATCATTCATAAATTAGAAAATTCACTATTTCTCTCTCATATTTTCTGTAGAATACGAATAAACACAATTAGCTCTGATGAAATTATCAACTCCTGTCTTAACAATGCCTTAACTTTTGATCACAAGCAGTAAAACATGGGAAGATAAAATCAATGGCTTCTTCCTCCCCAAAGAGAGAAACAGATCCCAAGAAAAGAATAGTAATAACTGGGATGGGCCTTGTTTCTGTTTTTGGAAGTGACATTGATGTTTACTACAACAAGTTGCTTGCTGGTGAGAGCGGTATCACTCCCATCGACAGGTTTGATGCTTCGGATTACCCTGTTAGGATCGCAGGGCAGATTCGCGGCTTCTCTTCAGACGGATACATCAACGGGAAGGATGATCGCCGCCTTGATGATTGCTGGAGATACTGTTTGGTTGCTGGCAAAAGAGCTCTTGATGATGCTGCTCTTGGGAAACAAGTTGTTGACACTGTGAGCTTTTTCTTGTCATTTTCCATTCTTTTTTTCTTTTTATGAAAACTAAAAGACAATTTCATTAATATTGTACTGCAGATGGACAGGTCAAGAATGGGGGTGTTGGTGGGATCAGGAATCGGAGGCACTTCAGTTTTTAGCAATGGAGTGGAAACATTGCTTCAAAAGGGGCATAGAAAGATAACACCATTTATGGTCCCTTATATAATATCAAACATGGGGTCTTCACTTCTAGCTATAGACACCGGCTTCATGGGGCCTAATTACAGCATTTCAGCAGCTTGTTCTACAGCAAACCATTGCCTCATTTCTGCTGCAAACCACATTAGACGAGGCGATGCAGATGTGATGGTGGCCGGTGGGACAGACGCTTCAGTCCTCCCGATTGGAATCGCAGGCTTCATAGCCTGCAGAGCCTTGTCTCAGCGAAACGACCAACCTCACAAGGCGTCCAGGCCGTGGGCCAGAGACCGCGACGGCTTTGTCATGGGAGAAGGTGCCGGTGTTTTGGTATATTACTATTAGTATCTTTCTCTTTGTCTGTCTCATAACTTGCTTTTGCCACGGGTTTTAAAAAATTATCTTATACACTTTTCTTTGTTAAGATCATGGAAAGCATGGAGCACGCCATGAAAAGAGGGGCTAAGGTTTACGCGGAGTATTTGGGAGGCGCGACTACATGTGATGCCCATCACATGACAAATCCACAACCCGATGGGCTTGTCGTTGCGTCTTGCATAATGAAAGCTTTGGAAGATGCGCGAGTGTCTACACAAGAGGTCATCTCATTCATTTATGTTTTATAACAAAATAAAATTAAACATAAATGTTGGTTATTTGCAAGGATAGGTTAACTATGTGAATGCTCATGCAACATCAACCCCTGCTGGAGATTTGGCTGAGATTAGAGCAATCAAGAAAGTATTCCAAAACACCTCTCACTTGAAGATCAATGCCACCAAGGTCTAATATTAAAATTATCCAATTAATAGGCTAATAGTATAAATTTTCTTTGTGATTTGAAGAATTTTTTTTCATCAGTCGATGATTGGACACGCGCTTGGGGCTTCCGGTGGATTGGAAGCAATAGCTACGATCAAAGCAATTAACACTGGCTGGTTACATCCCACAATCAACCAAGATGTAGTAATTTTTGCAACTATCTATGAATCAAATAATCAAGTGTTGTTAGAGTGTGATTGTTACCTAATTCCAAGTGTGTTTAGGATTTGGAAGATGAAGTCACCATTGACACTGTCCCAAATGTAAAGAAGCAACATCAAGTAAATGTTGGTATGAAATCCTAACTATACATCAGTACTATGTGTTTATAATTATATTGTGATTATTGATCAAATATTTGGTTATTTTTGCAGCCATATCAAACTCATTCGGGTTCGGAGGCCAAAACTCGGTCGTAGTGTTGGCACCCTTCATCCCTTGAAAATACATCGACATGATCAATATCTAATAACAGTGCATCTATGCATATAAAGTATAAAATAACTAAAAATGGTAGATATATATAGTGCCCTATATCAACAATTTCTCGATTGTTTTTCAATCAAAAAGTTGTTAATAGCATGAAAGATGCTTTTGATTAAATATGGGATTTTGAGGTCTAATTCAGCAGTTGTGTTCTCCCCCTTCTCTTACCGTGACAGAATTTTGCCAGCTCGTATATTTCAATATAGAATATTAGTAAAACTAGATGGTTAGAATTTTGGTGTGTTGTTACTTGTTTAGGCTAAAGGCAACTTCAAAAGAGAAAACGCATGATATGTCAATGCACATATTAATGCATCTATCATATAATTATTTTGCTTGTAATCATTTAAAAATTTGTTACTAGTATTAATTTTTCATATCACTTTTTTTGTATTGCTAATATAACTTAATAACAAAATTAATTTGTAACATAATTCAATTAAATTTAAAATTCTAAGATATTATTTATATACATTTATCTTGGCCAAATTAAGATCAAATCTTAGCCATTAAATTAGGAGATCTAGTGGTTGAAATAAATTATATTTTTAATTAAGAAAATTATTAAATAAAAATAAGGGGTATTAATGTCAATTATCTCTCATTAAAATCATCTTAAAACTTTAAATTTACGTAACTCTGTCGATTTAAATTATTTTTTTGCAAAAAATATATCAAATTAAAGATAATTTTATAAGGATTCCAACGAGCTCTCAATTGCATATATTCCGACGACGTTCAGATGATGAAATTTGATATTTTTTGTTTTAGTTTTCATAAATGTTGATAACCAGATTTTTATCAACAAATATATCAAAAAAATTCAGTATAATGCATATAAAATCTTAATAAAACCATGTAAAAATCTCAATAAATATGTGTTTATATTTTCTTGTACTAGTGTTGATATTCTTATGTCATATTGTTGATATTTGTAATACACTGTGTTGATATAAAAAAATACTCACGAAAATTATCATATGATAACATAATGACAATATTTTTTTTTTTTATATATTTTGTCTACTATTTATTGAAATTCGTAAAGTTTAATCTCATAAAAATCTAAAAATATAGATTTTTTCTTAATTTTGGATTAGGATGCTATAAGCAATAACGCAAAAGTTAACTAAAACCATTATTATCTCATCGTAAAACGTGTTTAATCAAAGAACCCGACCCGACTTGGGATTAACCCGATCCGAAATTTTCAATCGAATGTTCGTGCAACGATCGAAAACCCAATCAAAACCCTAACTCTACTACCTCGACATTTTTCTATTCCAGCGAATTTGAAGTGCCTAAAGTCGAAATTCATTTGAATTGGATCTTGAGCTATGCAGCTCACTCTCGAATTCGGGTAATTTTTCACTTCTATGAAAGTTTAACTCGCTACTGTAAATTGAGTTTAGTGCAGGTAGCGGCAAAAGAGTCGCGCTTCTATCAGTCGTTTCTTTATTTTCACCAGTGATTTAACTTTCGCTTTTTGGTTCTAACTTTGATGGACTGAACATATCAAACCTTTATATTAGTCCTAGGCTTTATATAATCAGTAGTCTTTAATTCGTGATGATATGTTGGTGTTATGGCTCTATATTTACTGCCCTGTGTGAAAAAATGAATGAGTAATCATTATATTTAAATGATGGTCCTGCAAAGGGTGTTTATTTTTTTAATTTGATGTTTATCAATAGCTTCAACTTGTTGGATCATTCTTAATATGTTATGAGATCAATTTTACAACCGTTTGGCACGTTTTGGAAATCAAATCATTTGGCTTTGTTTGTCTTTAAGAATTCTAGCAAATGTAGTTGGAAACATGAAGAGAGGGTTAATTTTACGAAGTCGAGAATCCACTGATCCGTGATTCTCTGTTTATTCGAAGCATATTTGATACGGTTTAGAAAAATGAAGAATTTGGCTTTGTTTTTATTTGAAAGCTGCAGCAAATGGAATTGGAAATGTGAAGTAGTGTGTTGTGTAATTGGGTTCTGGTATGATGCCTAAGGGTTTCTTTTACTTTAAATGAAACCTCTGATGGATGTAATTTGGCTGTCAGTGGTGGACTTGAACTTCTATGTGATTCGGTCAAGATCCATAACGTGAATGTTGAGCCACAAGGTGAAGAAAAGAAGGTGGATCTCTTTTCCCGTGTCTGTTCTTTCTTTTTTAATGATGAATTGTAAGTTCTCTTCCCTGCATTAAGCAGAATTCATTCCTATTCTGTTGGTGCTTTTGCAGATAACCGTAAAGCACTTGCTCTCGTGGATCCGTACGAATTTGATTAAGGAAAGACCGGAAATGTTTATGAAAGGAGATACAGTGTAAGCGATCTAATTGTTTTGATCTGAAAAAAGCTTTCTTTTTTTTTTTATTCTGTGGCATTTCAAATACTTGCAGTTTCACATCGTATGCTTTCAAAAATACTCCACGGAAACGTTTCAATCCTGAACGCACTATTTGGAGGGTGCAACTGATTACCTTCCCACTGAACTTAAATGAGGGGGGGAGTCTATGTTTATGCTCCTATTAATGACATGCCCATTCGTTTACTTATTAAATTGCTTAGTTTCCTCGGATTTAGCTTTTCCATAGGGAAGGTAGAACATATAGCATATAGTAGTACGGAGTACATGATTATAGTTTCTGTTTCTTAATCAGAATTCATTCAGTCGTTCAAACCATGCCTCCATCGAATTTATGTTCCATTTAGACAAACGAGTTTGTGAAGACTCCTGATTCTAGATGAATATCTGCTGTGGTCCCATGATTTTTGTTGCAAACTTCATGGTTGTTATTCGTGCAGGAGACCTGGAGTTCTAGTCCTCATAAATGACTGCGATTGGGAACTAAGCGGGCAGCTTGAGACGGTACTGGAAGAGAAGGATGTTGTAGTTTTCATCTCAACATTACATGGTGGCTAGGATCTATATAAGCAATTCTGTATTACGTGGTGTAAAACATCTAAATGCTAAGCTCAATCCTTTGCTTGTGATGAATGCTAATCTGATATATATTTAAACCCAGAAGAAGTTAATCTCTCTTCCTTGCATTTTGTGCCTGCTAAGGGGTCATCTCTTCCGCCTCCTTTACGGTTGGTTCATCTATGCTTCTTTTGCTTTCTTTGGAACGATCATCTATGCGTTTGATTGTTGGGAGACGTTGAAAATCACTTGTGGGCTGAATTGCCACAAAATCGATTTCTCAGGCTCTCAGATTGTGTGCATTATTGACATAGGAAGCGATTGTTATGACTTACAGAATGTAGATAAATACAAATATTACTACAAGCTAATCTATCAATCAACTTATGTATTATTTATACATTCTAATAACAAAGTAAAATGCCTTCTTATTAGACTTTTATTGTCAGGAATCCATATCATCAAAATATTCATCAGTGTTCCACTGAGTAATAATTTTTGGCATTTGAATTAGAGTACAAATCTGGTAATCATGTAAAGAGGTCAAAACACTTGCTTTCCTGAGCATATCATGTGTAGGAAGACATTTTGTTGAGCATGTCATGTGTCAAAAGATTTTGTATTGGCCTACCAGGATTACATCACATCCACTGACTATAACTAATCTAAACTGAGGATTTTTTGCAGTGTCATGTAAACATCACATGTGAAAATGGATTGAAAAAACAAAATTTCATTGTTGAGAGTGGGATTTGAACCCACGCCCTTTCGGACCAGAACCTTAATCTGGCGCCTTAGACCAACTCGGCCATCTCAACAGTTGTCATTTGACCTTATAAATACCATTATGAATGTAAGACAGTATGTGGAGTGGTACAGAATGAGTTACAGTATCTAGGATATTCCGAATATCACAACATAATGATAAAACGTAAATAAAATAGTGATATCTGAAAGAAAATCATGATATTTAGGTTGAATTGCACAATTTATAGACTTGTACAAATAAGCCACCATCTTTTCGGACATTGTTCAATTCAATAGATTTTGGTGAGTAGGGAGTTAAATTCGAGCGATCAATCATCACTCTTCGTAAAATCAATGTCGAATTGTGGATACATACCAAGTTTAGATGGTTGCTTCAGTCTTTTAATGTTAAAGTTGGATCGAATAAGACAAAGTGAAAGCAGAAATAGGTTTTCCATATGACTAATAATCAGAAGAAAAAATTTGAAAACTATCAGAAAAAATATTTTTAGTTTATTATATACCATTCTTAATTGTTTTTATAACTAGTTATAAGTAAATAGTATTGTTAAATGTAATTTTCAATATCAATTGAAAACGTTAATCCATTTCTTGAATCAATATCTCTGAAATCCCAAGTGAATCAAACTTCTTGAAGCAATAATTCAATTTTTTTTTATCATTTCATGTTTTTCTTTCCTTTTCTTTTCTCCTTTTTTTAGGCGAAATTTCCATGCATCTTAATTCTTAATTTATGTAAGTAGTTGGTTTGTTTCACTCACCAAAGCCTAAATATTGGAGCTCGGCCCAATATCAACATCACATATGTCAATTATAAATAAATAAAATCACATGGTGTAGAGTAAAAGTATAACTAATAAGTTGATTAAGATTTTCATTGACGAATTAAATTAAATAAAATCTTTTCTTGCAAAAGATACATGATATCGTAATATAAAACTATAAGCAGAGGGGACCAATTTCCATAATAAGGTTTAATGTTCTCCCACTGTACTAATCATACGTCACTTTGATTAATTACAGGAATGGACAAAATCCACCCTCGACTAATTAATTAACTTATTCTTATTAGTGTCATGAATCATGATTGTGTCTCCCCAGCATAGACTAAAACCCAACTCATATAATAGTTATATATGGGAACAATTAAATCATTTTTTCTATGTAGAATTAATGATCTATTTAGTCCAAAATTTTATGGATCATATAAGTTCCTAGTTCAAACCCTAGGAATAGTTCCTACAATAACACATCCCATGATATTGGAAATATATTAATGTTTCAAAAGTTGTTTCCAAAAGTATGATACTAGTACATATTTTTGTGTTTATAGTAACCCACAATCATTAGTTTAATTGTATATTGAGGTGGAAAGTCTTGTTTCTATAATTCTATCTATGGAAAACCTTTGACATTTTTACCTTTATGATTTTTATTTTATTTTCATAATGCTTTTGGTGCATAGGATTTGATTAGCAAAAGTATATGTGCTTTATATTCTCTAATTTGTGATTATTACGTTTGTTTTTTGTTTGATCAACAAACCAAACAAGAGATTTGTGATAGTTCAACTTTTACGGTTGGTATAGTTTACTAATTTTTGTTTGGTAAAGAACTGTAGTGGGCTATGCACAAGAAACAAAGTAAATAAATTAAGGTAAGAAACACACATTCTATAATTATACGTCTATCATGAAGTAGCTAATTGTTTAAATCCAATATCAAGCCTCTAGAATATGGACTCCTCTAGAAAAACTATAAGAAAATGTGACAAAAAATCAACAGCAAAATTATCTGTTTACACGTTGAATCACAACAGAGTCAAACTATTTGAACAAGTCATACACCTTCTGTAACGAAGATTTTAATATCAAAATAACCCATAATCATCAACACTTCAATAAAACTATCACTCTTTATCTTCAGTTTAATTGTAGTGTCATTGCTCCTTCACCAGCTATACCTCCTATAAAAAAAACACTAACCTATGCAGTCGAATAGAGTAGTTCTTAATACTCAATGAGTAATTACAAGACACCGAGGGAAAATCCAATTCAAATTTAATTAATAACTTAAAGAAAACACTATAATTTTCCACTCGTACACTCTCAATTGTGATGATGATATGATAAAAAAATATCTCATGATTTGAAAATTCTAATGCAAAATGGTGGAAATAAAAATTGTCGACGTGGAATGCCAAATCAATAGCACCCAAGAGCATGACAACAAATGGGGTACATCTGTATATATGCAAAAGATGTTTGCTCTTAATAGTGATGAAAGGTCAGATCTGGTTTGAAAACAAGATTTCTAAACCAATTACTTTGCAATTATCATAATTAATTGTAAATGTTTGCATTATTAGGCAGACACTAAAGTCACGTAACGTCAATATAATTGGTTTTCATCACACTTTGGTATATAGCACAAAGCACTAACCGCAACATAACAATATTCAATTAATTACTATTATTACTAAATAAAATAGGATGCCCCCAATTAATCATAAGGAAAAGGTTATTTTTCTGACGTGGACTCAATAAATTTTTTCAGTGTAGGTTCTAAAGATCCATATAAGATTTGCAACTATTTATCACTTTAAATCTTGAACTTTAGAGAATTTTCAATTTTGGTATGTGATCACAAATTCAACATCAAAAGGTTGAGATATTTTTTAAAAAGTCCACAATATTCCAAATTCCAATTATAGTACACGTAATTTGAATTTTTTTTGCCTTGTATAAGTCGGGAAAAAATCGAATATTCATTATATTTATAGAACATAATCCTAATTTTAGCGGTTAAAAATGAAATCTAAGAAAGTCCGCTTAGGTATATTCGTGGGTCATTTCCATTCGATTTTGAACAATCAAAAGACAGTGACATCATAATCATATGTTTCTATAGTATTGAAATATACGTCCTCAACTTTTAGTGATTTTAATATATGCTACACCATTAAATATAGTATAA
Organism: Salvia hispanica; assembly: GCF_029641045.1. NCBI lineage: Eukaryota > Viridiplantae > Streptophyta > Magnoliopsida > Lamiales > Lamiaceae > Salvia > Salvia hispanica. The sequence continues at coordinate 55,778,282 of NC_142694.1, forward strand.
TGGATATAGCTAGGTATGTGTTGGTGGGGATTGAGTGGAAAGCATTTCTCTTTTCAAAAATATATCCTTAAAAGGGGACAAAGAGTTGCTTAACGACCAAAGGTTTCCTTACTCATAAATCATTATAGATAGGATTATATACTTAATTATATTAATAAATATTCAATCAATTATTGTCACACGTTTGATGCCAACTCCATCCAACTCATTCGTGTGATCTATTCGTAATATTAAATCCACATAATTTGACATTTGGCACTTATTACTAGGGTGATATGTAATGAAATTTTTGAAGTGTTTACAAAATTGAAGTATGCACATGCGTCATTTAGTTATAACACCATAGACCATATAGACTATAGTATATTCTAAAAAAGTTTCGTTATTACATCAAAAAAAACAAAACATGTATTTATATATATCAAATTGCCAGAGTGCATATTATCATTTGAAATAAAAATGGATATTATATTCGGTAAATCAAATTAAAAAAATCTCATCTTTTGAAATATTGCAACTTGAATTAATTTGAACGTTCTCTAGCCTAAGTTTAAATCTACCATGAATTCGATGTTGGAATTCTACCTCGACCAATCACAAAATTTGAGCGCCACACAAATTTGTATTTTGTCAAACATGGGTCAATGTCTCATTCCAAATACATTAATATCAAGATAGAGAATTATATGTGAGCATTTCTAATTGTTTGATATCATAGTTAAGCTTAACTCAAAGCTGAATATAAGATAAGGGTCCTATCCAATCTTATCAAAATTATAACTTTAACCATGTTTATGTAACCCACCAATTTGTCAAGTTAAGCCATGTTATTTAATATACTACACAAAATTAGATAATTTCTTTTCTATCAAACAACAACGAAAAAAAATCTTATCTTTACATATCTTGACATGAAGCCCGTATTTCTTATCTTATTTTACATATCTTCTCATATGTCATCTTTCTTATCAAAACAAATTCCGATAACATACCATACTATTATACCATCTAGCACAAGTTATTACTATAAGATCTACTCCATTCAAAAGTTAACATACACATACCATAAGTTACAAATGTTAATTATAAGTCTTCTTTTGAACCACCCCCACACTGATATAGGACGATGTACCTATCGTGTTGGATATTTTTTTGATACAAAGCTAAATTTGATCTCTATTTAATAAGACAAAGACATATGAAAGCAATTAGTGCCGGTATAACCTTTTACTTTCAAATCTCCTATCCATTTGAAAAGAGACATTTACACAAACATCCAACGGCGATTATCAGAAAAACTATTGTTTATGAGCAATGATGGATTCAGGTGGGGTCGATCCAGGGGCGTAGCCACCTTATGAGGACATGGGGTAATTGCCCCTCCTCATCCACTCATTTTCTTATATATTTATACATAAATTTTTAATTATATATTTTAACCACACTAAATGCCCTTTCTCGAATACATAAAATTTTTATACTTTTGCCCCTTCTCCAGTAAAATCCTGGCTTGGCTCCGCCCCTGGGTCTATCGACCTTGTCTCATTGATTCGGATTCTTGAGTTATCACTCAGTTCACAGTGCATCATCTTAGGCCCGCACTATTTAGAGTTGTGATTCATTATCAATATTCACCCACTCTCTATTTTCATTAACTTTTGCATCATCAACTTATAGCTTTGCAAACATTTTTCACAATATTTGAGCCTACCAATTTCTATTCTACCATTGTCATTATTTATGAACATGACAATTCACCAAACTAGTTGGACTTAGCATAATATGATTTCCATTTATTTCATTTATGTAGGAGTATATGTTTATTTAGGTGTATGTGGCTATAATTGACATATGGTTGAACAGGAAACACAAAAGTTTGATTATTAATTATGATGGGGTCACAAAAACATTATTGAATCCACTTTTATCCGGCATAAGGCGAACCGGTCTCTTTTGAGTGTGCTCCTCCGGACACACATCATTTCCCATCCACATACTTCAATTGACCATAAAATTATGTTTTATTTATTTCTTTTCTTGGAAATATTCTAAGCACCAACACATTAATATATTTCAAATATTTGTGTGCAACAAATTTATGGAAAGTGTAATTCGCATAGCTATATATCTAGGCCATATCACACAAAATCGATATACTACTACTATAAGGAAAGAAATACTAGTGCTTTATAAGTAGGATTGATTGATTACTTTTATGTTTAAAAGGATACTATACTAGTCTTAAAAATCAACATAGGTGGATCATTTTGTATTTCCACGTATTTAAGTTATTGTTTCAATTTCGCCACCATCTTTAACAATTTTGCAATCTACACTTCCAAAAAGAATAGACAAAAATAATCTGACATTTCATCAATTTTTTAGGGCATCGATTCAACCTGCGTGGAAAATAATTCCCATCAAAATGTTGTAAATTATGTATCAAATTATGCCCTTATTGTACACGACAATACGAATAATATGTTGAAATTTGGCCATTTGCCTGGAGGGTAGTGATAATATGCAAACTTATATATTGTACAAACTCAAAACTCTTCAACACAGCTTCAACACAGTTTCAATACAATATCAACACAGTTAAAATTTCAAAATTTTAATGTCAACACAGTATCAACACAATATCAACAGAGCATCAATCATTGACTACCGTTGAAATTCTGTTGACATTTTCCTGTTGATGCTTTTTTGTGATCCGTTGACATTTTTCAATGGTCTAGATCATAGTTTTGAGTTTGTACAATATTTAGAGTTTTCATTTGATCACATCCCTTTGTCTAGAATTAATTGGGTGCTTATGATTGTAAAATTGTTAAACATGCATGGAATTATAATAGAAACGGATGCAACTCAAAAGTTGTGATTTTTTATTATTATTAATTATTAGGGCTTATTTGATTGCTTGTTATGAAAAGGCATTAAAGGATAATGGAAACCACATGATTTCATACACAAAACCACGAAGTAGGAGAGCTCAATGCGATAGTGGGGGGATAAATAATCTTTATCCGTTATACATTGGTAATCCTTATCCTCCACAAATGTCCAAATTATAAAAAATAAAAATAAAAAAATAAAAATAATCGTAGGGAACCCTCGATAGAGTTGACCACGAGTTTGAGATTACAAATGTAAAAATTGTCAAGTCACAAATAATTTTTCGAGTTTGCGAGAATATCGAATATGCAAACCAAACATTGAAAAACATGAGATAGGCAACTTCTAGTTGTTTAGCGTTAATCAAACGGGGCTTTATTGTGCATGAGCAAATATGACAAACGCTAGCAAAGATGACATTGCAATTTGACATATGTTATATTAGATATACTAATCATATACTCCTACTTTTCATATACTATATGTCATGAATTTGAAATAATACAATGTACAAATTACAAATAATGCGCCCAGTATTAAGCAATCAAAATAGTACTACTAGTACAAATTAGACCATATTATATCCATGAAAATTGAACTACAACTTACAGATCAGTGAATAGTGAGAATTATACCAATAGCTTATACATCAAGGTGATCATCTATACGCTTTAATGCCTAACATTTTGTTGAAATCGTGGTCCGGTCAACGCGATTAGACTGGGTCGTACAAGCGACAGATTATTTAATTTTGAAACAATTAAATAATTTATAATCAATCTACGCTCCAAGTAGATGATTGTGGTACATTCATTTTCTCTAAACCGATTCCCGGTGAGTGAGAAATAATATATTAAAATATGTCACGATATATGGAGATATGAAATTAATTAATTAATTAATTTATCTATTTTGGACACGTAGACAAAACAATGTAGCAAATTAGCATGTGGACAAAGCTTCGTAGAATGCGTGCACATTGATCGGATCGTCCAGATACATTTCTGGAATGAACAACTACGTGAGAGGTGTCTAGATACATCCGTCCAGGTTCATCCTCCATGATTGACGTTTGTAACCCGTAACGGCTTGTAACCCCCGGCGGTTACAGTCAAACTAGCATGACACACATAATGGGTATTGACTCCATCAATTCAAATGAGTGGACTTGGCCTATAAAAAGGCATGCATCCATTGCATTCTCTACACAATAATATTGCAATCATTTTGCATAGCTCTCTCCCTCTCTCTGCATAGTCTTTTGTCGAAGCTCTGTTTGCGGTGCTGCAACGAAGAAGACGAAGTCTTTTTATCTTTTGGACGACACGTCAATCCGAGAGCACTACCAGGGCGTATCTCGTTTTGCAGAAAGAGGACTCCTCGACTCGGCTTACATCTTTACGGTTTACAGTTTCGATTATTGTCTTGTTATTTCAATTCAGTTTATTGTACTTTTATCTTCATTCTTCATTTCGATTGTATTACGCTCGGTTAGTGTATCTTTGTATCATAGATAATTTCAAAGAAAAACCAACACATTTAAAATTAAATCATACTCATTAAAATATGACCCGTGTTTGTAGATATTCAGTTATTATTGGACAAATACAATATAGTTGTATATTACTCCTTAATTATAGTATACCATTGAATCGATCGTGGCAAAAGAAAAACAAAACAAGAACCCTTCAAATATAAGGGTGGTAGTGTGTTTTTACATTATAGTAGTGATGGACTCAAGGGTAATCTACTATACATTGTTTCTAGTGTACACTATTAGTAGACTCCAATCTAAACAAGACACGTGAACCCCTCTCTAAATCTACACATGGAAATTCAAATAAAAAACCTTTGTCTAAAATTAATATATATATATATATATATATATATATTTGTGATCAATGTCGAACCAATTTTAAAGACCGAACTAGAGATCAAATCTGGGTCATTAGATCTAGTTTTTTTTGATGAGGTATGCTGCTGTGAAAATTTTTTCAGCTTCATTACAAGCCCATTTTACTTCATTATATAGGTTTATTACTTCATTCTGTACTTCAAATGCTTCTACACATACTTCATTCCAATAATTTATTACATTATTCCATGTGTTTATTAAACCATATTAGCGTCATGGCGTTGGTGATAGATATTGTAGAGAGAAAGAACGGCACGCGACGGCGAAACCACATTTACGTACTGGAATGAAGTAAAAACCTAGTGGAATGAAGTAAAAACCTACTAGAATGAAGTAATATATTCTGGAACGAAGTTAAATCTTCGTAACATGTTAGTATGACTTATTTACCTTCAGATGAATTAAAATAGGCTCGTGATGAAGGCGAAAATAATTTATAAATTTCTGTATCTTATCCATAAAAAACTAGATCTAAAAGCCCTAATTTGGTAGGGTTCGGTGGTTCGGTCTTTAAGAGTAGATTTGTGGATAATGGGACTCTATATATATATACATTAAAAAATGATCAAAATAAAAATGCATCTTAATACGGAAATGCAGTCCAAATCGTGGTATAGGATTAGGCGATTCGATGATCAATAATTAACTAAAAATGCGAAAGATCATTAATATTAATAAGATTTAAGTCATTTTATAAAATTTGTATTTGAGATCATTTTTAGATCATTTTAGGTCATTCTTACCGACAATAACCTACAAATAAACTAGCAATGATCTAGTCATGCCTCCCGTGTGTTTTGATTATGCGTATTGTATTTAAAATATAGTTTTGCATATATCACACCCCTATATATTTCTATTAGTTCATACAAATACATTTATTTGCTACATAAATACTCTGAATTAATGTGTTGTCCTGTTAACTTTGCCCACCAACAAATTATGTTAAATGTTGTATTGATTGCAAACTAGATTAGGTTAGGGACTATTTAAATAAATAGACTCAACTGCTTTAATAAGACTGCGCTATTAAAAAATGGACTTCCTCCATCACCCATTAATTATCGTTCATCCCCGTTAATTGTCTATTTTTATTTTTTTACTATAAATGGTAAGTAAGTTTCACGTTCACTAACTGATTCTACATATATTTTATTAGTATAAAACTGATAAATGATTTTCATATTTCACTAACTTTTTTAACCCACTTTTTTTATATTTTTTAAAATTCAAAATTAAAGTGATCAATTATTAGAGCATCCACAATGGGTGTTGATCTCACGCCCGATCGCCCGAGATCGAGCTCGAGCGTCGTCGAGCACCCACTGCAGGCGTCGGGCGCGCTCGACGACAACTGAGAGATCGGTCGTCCCGATCTCGAGCCCGATCGATCAGGCGCCCGATCGGGCATCCACTGCAGGTAAGCGCTCGAGCCCGATCAATGCATTTTTTCTAAAAAATTCTTGAACCCTAATTAAACCCAATACAAAATTAAGTTCTAAAACAGAAACATGGCATAGCGGCTAGCGGCAAACTATACGAATTGAAGGCATACTAATAGTAGTTTTTTTAGCTAAGTATGATGTAGTTTTTTCTTTAATTAAGTAATGTAGTTTTTTTTTTGCATTTGTGGTGATATAATATATTTTGGTATTGTAGTAATTAAAAATAAAATTAAAATATATATATATATATATATAAAAAAAAAAATTAAAATGAAAAATAGATAATAAATAAGGCATTCACTAGGACTCTACCATTGTAGAAAGATAGGGCGTGTTAATGGGACAACCACTAGGGCATCCACTAGGACATCCATTGTAGATGCTCTTAAGGAACCGGTGAAGTATATATGTTAGGAATATTGGCATGGTTCATGTGACATGAGAATAGAATGAATCATGGGCATATTTTCCACAAACTTCAACTAAATAAAATGCAAAAAATATTACGCAATTTATTCTAGTGGCGTTGTGTATTAGCTAATCATGTAACCTATGTTTTGAACTTAAGATTTTATAAGATCGGAGTTTTGTTCAATGATATACTGGGGTGGTGTTTGGTTTCCTATATAAAATAGTACCAAGATATAATTTAGGATAAAATTTTGAGATTATTTTAGTCATAGTGGGTTAGTTATGACTAATTATCCCATATTGATTATTCATTTTATATTGAGTTATCTTTTGAACTATACACACTATATATTTAATTCTGAATACAATCTTGCAAAACTGAACATCCCTAGGAGTACTGTGATAGTAGAAGATTGGGTTTTGTTGACGAGGAATATGACTTTAGAAAGTAATTCGTTTTCTTATTTATATATTGTTGTGTTAATTTCAATTTTCACTATTAAAGAAAGTCGAAAGAATCAATCATTCACTAGAAATAGTATACCAAATTATTTAGATTTTACAAACCGACATAATATATGTACCATGATTAGTTGTCCACGAATATCATGATCTGCATAGCACATAGTAGTAGACTAGCATAGTTATATTTAGTTAAAAATGTGAAATGATATGAAAGGTTAAAATTGTTCATTTCTAGATAAACTTTGAACTTATTGTACGCGCTTTCAATTTTCACAAGAATTCCTCATATTTTTTTTAAAATACTAATTACTAATATAATTATCTTAATAATTATACTATTAACAAAAATGAGTATTGATTCAACGTTTCGTTTACTTCGCTGTGTAGAGGTGTTAGAGTTCAACATAGAAAGCTCATTGCACAAGCAGCATTTCAACTTAAATACGAGGTTGAAATTATTTTCTTGAATAAATTATTGATATGTATATAGAATAGAACTAGACACCAACCTTCCCAGTAGCACAATAAAGAGCGTCACAAACTTTCAGAGACAGATAAAGTATTTTAATATCGTGTTTATTTATATTTCAGTATATTAATTTGTGATAAAATAAGAAAAAGATAGAAAGAAAATGTATTTTTAATAGATTATAGGTCTCCCCTCATAAAAAAAAAAGAAATTTATTAAAATGAAATTTTTTTATTTTTAAATAAATGGACCAAAAAGAAAAATAATTTATTTAAAATGGGGCGATGGAGTTTAAGAAATAATACTGAATTATTATAGAGCCGAAAAGTAGATGTACTCACAATTAATAAGGTAAAACATCACCTTAATTCTAGCCTTAATAAATTTTATTGAAAAAATACACAAAGTATTGATAAATGAATTTTCCACTAGAAAATATTGACGTGGCTCACATGGAGCTCGTACACCCGATGATGAATTATGAGAGAGAATCAATAATCATAGAGTTGCCCCGCGCCACGTGGAAGGATTTGATGACATGTAGTACCGTGGACCACTGATCTCTGAGCTGCTCAGCCTGCAGCCAAACAAAACCCCAAACTGTGCACGACCCACGTGGTCGGGTGGGGCCCAACCGGGTAGTGGCGATCATGTAATTTCATGCAGCCGTTGAGGTCAAACGTTGGTGGGAGTGAAGATTTGTGAAATCTACGGCGGAAATTCTTTGCAGGGTTGATGTGGAGCCATCCCCATTGCCTGCTGCGGAGCAGACAGCCAATCCAAATCCATTTCTCCTAGTACTCTATTATTTTATTTTCATTTTTTTTAATACTAGGAGTACTATTCTCAGTTCTCACCTTATTCAAAATTAATGCTCATTTATTTTTTTATCATCATAATTAATACTCGCTATTTATGATGTCATGATCCACTTATATAACTAGCATGTAGACTTGGTAAAAGTTGCCCAATATATTTAATGATATCTAAATTAGAAGTACTCGTTCCATACTATAGTAAAAAAATATTCCCACCGTCCAATTTTAGGACCCAATTTACCAATTTTCAATGTCCCATTTTAAAATTTTCAATTGAAATATTTCATAAGCGGTATTAAGTTCCACATTCCATTAATATTTTTCACACATATTTTATTATAAAAATAATATAAAAGATTATGACTCACATTTCACTATCTTTTTTCACCAACATTCCTTTACATTTCTTAAAATCTGTATCGAACTCAAATGAGACTCCTAAAATGAAAAGGAGGGAGTAGTAATTTATTTTTTATTTCGCGGCATTTTTATTATAGTAGAGTTGTTTTCTTGTTTACAAAGAGTAACACTTTTCTCCCTATTTACTATATTCACTTTCTTACTTTATCTCTTTATTTTTCATTTTTATTTTATTTTATTATCTTATCATTTAATATATTTAATATCATTTTCTTAATCTGCATGTCGAAAATAAGTGACTTTACTATTATGAAAAAAAAAGAAGTACTCCCACAGTTCTCCATCTCATGTCTCATTATGAGCAACATAGCAAGACACTTCTTTCAAGCACAAAATTTAAGAAAATAAAATTTAAAAAGTTAAATAGAAAAATTATAAAATAAAGAAGTAAAGAAACAATAAAGTAAGAAAAAATAAAATTGTTACTCTTTCATAAAGAGGAAAATAACTCATTTTAGGTAAGACATCCTAATACAACTCGCTTATTTATGGTGATATATAATTAGTAAATTATATTTTACGCCTGCCTTGTTTAGAAGATTTACTTTTACAACACAAGATTTTATATAATAAATATTTTATGAGCAAAATAAATATAAAATAAAGTTGATCGAGGAAAATAACTCATTTTAGGTAAGGTATCCTAGAAAAATGCAACTTGCTTATTTATGGTGATACATAATTAGTAAATTATACTTTACGTGCGCCTAGTTTAAAAGATTTCCTTTTACAACACAAGATTTTATATAATATATAGTTTTTTGAATAAAATAAATATAAAATAAAGTTGATAGATATAATTAGAAATGACATATTTTCATTTTATAGGAGTATCACTTTAAATAGGATGTTGTGAAAAATTGCATTAATTGAGACATGTGGATTGTGGAGTACTATTAGTAGAGAAGTAAACCATATGTTATCTCAAAAATGAAGTACTTTAAATCATATTGTGTGTATGAATTGATCAATTAGTGGAGTAGTTGATGTCTAATGCTAAAAATTTCGAATTCAAATATATCGGAAAAAGTGGAACACCAACTTCCCTGCATAGTGTAAATGAAATCTAAAGTTTGCGGCATCAAGGGCACTAATATATGTAAGCCTACGCAAGTAAATAGAATATGCCACGAACAATATAACTAGGTGGCTTGTGATTTACTAATAAAATAACAATAAATAATCTAGGATTACGTTGTGAAATTATTTAATAAAAAGGATCGACTATAACTATTATTATATAATTGTTCATCTAAAATTAAATTATGAGATTGAATCTCATAAATCAAATATTTATATAATACAAATTTAATTATAAAATACTAATTTTACAAACTGAACACTTTCTCACTGTATAAATATGTTTAGTTTAATAATAGCAAGAGACTATATCATATTCTAAGTAGTCTATAAGGAATAAGGTGGAGTACTAGAAAGACACTTATTGCATTCAAACGGTGCACACATTAATTTATTAAAAGAGAGATTTAAAGTTCAATTTAATTGCTCTGTAAAGTGATACTCCTCCTATGTCATGGCAAATTATTACCCTAGCCTTAACATTAAAAATTACAGTTTGCTGGAAATTTATGGACTATGATAAAATGAAATGAAATAAAATAATATGCACCAATTTACAAGAGGCGAAAATATAAAGTAGCAGTACTAGAATATCTACTTCATTTTTATACTCAAGCAAAGGCGAGGAGAGAAGGCTTCATTTATGATGAATAAATTAAACAATTAGCTCATACCAATCAAGAAGAGGGGGACAACTGCATTACCTGTTTATTTACATTTTCTAAGTTCTTTATAAAATGGAATGGTGGAGGTGGATAATTGGTTAACTCCAAAAAATAAAGGAAAAATAAAAGGAAAAAAAGGGGGTTGAAGAAGAGGTGGGCCTACACAAAATTTCCCGACAGGAAATGTCATCACGCCTCACTGGAAATGCCCAACTCTGGTTACCAACCATGGTTAGATATGTCTAACTACAGTGACAACCAAATGCACTGTGGGTTGTGCAGTGAAAAAGGAGACAACCTAACCACGTTCTGTGAAACCGAAACAAATTACTCATTACATTTACAATTTGTAGAGAGAGAGACTGAGGCGTATGTTCAGCTGTTTCTTGGGATTCTGCAGCGCCGTTGCTCACGATCCTTGCCCCCACTCATTTCATATGCATTTCCCACCCAAATAGAGGAGCAAATATCACTGAAAAAAGGCATAATTTACCAGTTTAATTCTGCAGTGGAAGGTTGGTTGTGAAATAAGCGAAATTGGACATGGGTTTTGGTTGAATTTCATAAAGAGTGGATTTTTTGAAGCTGAAACGTGTAGTCATGGCAAACAGAGTTCCTTTGTCGCAGCAGCAATATGGTTGTTTTCCAGCTGAAGGTCAAACTTTTGAAATGGCCTTTCAGTTTATCTTGGCCTAATTTCTGAGTTTTACCTTGTTTTTTTGTTGAAACTTTGATTTTTATAATTTTAGGGGGTGGTGGAGCAAAAGATGTAATGTATGAGGAATTATGGAGGGCTTGTGCAGGTCCCTTGGTGGATGTTCCTCAGGTTGGAGAGAAGGTTTACTATTTCCCACAAGGGCATATGGAACAAGTGAGTTTCTGTTTGGATTTTTTTTTTTATGTGTGTGATTGTGATGATTGCTTGAATTTTATGTTTTGAGGGTTTCTTTGTTGATTTTAATATTTTATCTGGTGCTTACTTGTGATTTTTTTGTTAGTTGGAGGCTTCAACCAACCAAGAATTGAATCAAAGGATACCATTGTTCAATCTTCCATCAAAGATTCTTTGCAGTGTTTTCAACATTAATCTGCTGGTATGTTACCCTAAATCGAACATTGAGTGTTCAGGAACATATTGGAATTTAGTGAATGCTTTATTATACTTTGTGAATTGATTATACTCTTTAGTGGTTGTGAAGAGTTAGTTAGTGAATGGATTTTCTTCTGTGTAGACTGAAGTAGACACTGATGAGGTTTATGCACAAATTACTTTGATGCCTGAAGCAGATGTAAGCATTTATACACCTCCTCTGTGTTTTTAAATATTTGATTTTGATGTTGGTGGGGTTTGGAAGAGATTTGTTTTGAATTTTATGGTCACACTATTTGTAGCAAACTCAGCCAAGAAGTCCTGATATCTCTTGTGATGAGCCCCCTAGGCCTGTGGTTCACTCATTCTGCAAGGTTTTGACAGCCTCGGATACAAGCACCCATGGCGGATTCTCTGTTCTTCGGAAACATGCTAATGAATGCCTCCCTCCCTTGGTATGATTGTCTATTTCTCCTTGCTTGCTCTGTGTTCTGTTTAATATTGCACTTTAGAATAATAGGGGCCCTGTTTTAACTGATTTTGTTCTGTAAAACCAGGATATGACTCAGCAGACGCCAACTCAGGAACTAATCGCCAAGGATCTCCATGGGATCGAGTGGCATTTTAAGCACATATTTAGAGGTAATCTTTTGCTCTTTTGGATTGTTGATACGAGTTGTTTTCCTTGATTTAAAAGAATGCCTTGCAATGATTGATCTGTGAGCAGTAACTTATTCAATAAACTTGACATGTAAACTGCACAGGTCAGCCTCGGAGACATTTGCTTACGACAGGATGGAGTACGTTCGTTACTTCTAAGAGATTAGTTGCTGGAGATTCTTTCGTGTTTTTGAGGTACAAACTTTTTTAATCTGCAGTTAATTTGATTTGATTTTTTTTGCATATCTGAATTTGACGCTGTGCAATGGCATTCACTCTAGGGGAGAGAATGGAGAATTGCGTGTTGGGGTCAGGCATCACGCTCGCCAGCAAAATTCAATTCCCTCGTCGGTGATTTCTAGTCAGAGCATGCACCTAGGAGTGCTTGCAACGGCATCTCATGCTCTCTTAACTCAAACATTGTTTGTCGTTTATTACAAGCCGAGGTTTGTTGTACATTCCAATGATCTGCTGCATGTGTATCGTGTTTCTCTTTTTATTATGTGGGTTTTATTGTAACTTTTCAGAACAAGTCAGTTCATCATAGGACTGAATAAGTGTGTGGAAGCTGAGAACCACAGATTCGGAGTTGGCATGAGATTCAAGATGCGTTTTGAGGGGGAGGATTCTCCTGAAAGGAGGTTAGTGGGCACAAAGTCACACACGATCAGAGAATATCTGAGAATTGTAGGCTGAGTTTCTTAGCTCCTCTCTTTCTTTTCGCCTGAGCAATCAGGTTTTCAGGCACAATCGTTGGGGTCGAGAGTATCTCTTCTCATTGGGAAGATTCTAAATGGCGGTCATTGAAGGTTGGTATCTGTGCTGAGGTCCCTTTATTTGGATTCAATTGTTATTGATTCAAGACTAAAAATTTCCGTTTCTCTTATGATATTCCTAGGTTCAATGGGACGAACCTGCATCAATTCGAAGACCAGAAAGGGTTTCACCTTGGGAAATCGAACCATTTGTGGCATCTGTACCAACCAACCTATCCCCACCACTGATGTCAAAGCACAAAAGAGCTCGTCCTCGTGTTGAAATCCCAGTTTCTGGTTCGATTTTCCTTCCAATAAATGTACCATTTTCACACATTTTTTTTGGCATTTTGTGTGCTTTATATCTTTTAGTGCCATGATTTTAGATAATCAGACTTCTGCTGTGTCGGCTGCCTGGAATCTGCCTCAGGAGTCACATCAGACGAATCATGGTCTTGAAGGACACAAGGGCAATCACACGGCTAGATCTGTTGCAGAAACATGTACGGCCGCTCCTCCTAATACAATAACTGAAGAAGCAGAAGAGAGTAAAACTGCATCAGCTTGGTCCATTATTTCAAATTCGTCGGCTCTGAGTTCTGTGAAACAGATCAGTAGCCCTGTGTCCTGCCAGACCGAGAGGAAACCGGATACTGCTGTGACATGCAGATTGTTCGGAATTGACTTGAATAATCCCTCAACATTGCCACCTGCTGAGAATTCTTCTATGATGTCAGACGACGCACCACAAGAAGGTGAAGGATTTGTCACAAAACAGTCGAGAGCACCAAGAAAGGACACTCAGAGCCGACACGGTCAGTTCTCCAGAAGTCGCACCAAGGTACTCGATAAATGCCTCAAATCTTGTAATATACATTTTCTCTGATATTTTTTTTTGAGATTTTGAACCAAACTGTTGTGGACAAGGTGCAAATGCAAGGGATTGCAGTTGGCCGTGCAGTGGACTTGACCATGCTGAAGGGGTATGACGAGCTCATAACTGAACTTGAAGAGATGTTCGAGATTAAAGGAGAGCTGCAGCCTCGAGATAAATGGGAAATTGTGTTTACAGATAACGAAGGGGACATGATGCTTATGGGCGACGATCCATGGCTGTAAGTGCTCGTTTTCTTTCAAGGGTCAATTGCCACAAACAACACAACATTTACCAAATTCTGCAATATTCCACGTGGTTTTTAACACGCTGCAATTACAATACTGCCTTATTTTGTCTCATATATACCTTGAAATAAAGGTTGTAATTGCAAAAAAAGTAAATGTGGTGTGATAATTATCATTTTAAAAGCATGTCCTAATATTGCCAATCCAGGTAAGCATTGTGTTATTTCCGAAACAACTAACCTTTCTTTGAAATGACTGTACACTGTACAAAACTGCACTCTGCATTGTAGTTTTTCTTCAGTTCGTGTGTGATTCTTGCATAGAATTCGTCAGCAATGAACCCTTCTTTGAAATGACTGCACATGTTCATAAATTCACTCTTCATTGGAGAACTTTTTCTTAAGTTTGTGTGATTCTTGCAGAGAATTTGTCAACATGGTTCGTAGGATTTTCATCTGTTCGAGCCAGGAGGTAAAGAAGATGAAAGGATGCGAAGGAACAAACCTCATCACGCAACATCTTGGTGATTAAACTCTATCGCTTGATTGGCTTTCCCGTTGTTCCATTGGAGAAGGGATCGAAAATTTCATGTGGTTAACTAGCAAACTGGCACTAGCTTAGTTCGTGTCTCGATTTTTTGAATCTGTCGGCTTGTTTTAAGGTATGACGAGAGCGGATCATCCCCCTCGTGTAGGTTGGTTAGATTATGTGCATATTTAGAGTTTGTTGGTTGGTTAGGAGAATGTGGGCTCGTCTCTTGATGTATATTGGCAAAAAAGTTGTGTTTGTTGAATTAGCGCTTCTATTTCTTGTGAGACTATTTATCATCATAATCACAAGGTTTATTGTTGTTAGTTGAACTCCTGAGTTTAATGAGATGATTTATTCTAAACTGCGTTTCATTTCCTATTTTTGTACATCTATATTTTTTCATGTGATTTGGTTATACATGTTGCTAAAATAAACCTACAAAGGTACTATTGAAGCAGCGAAAATGTGTGTTTTATACAAGACAACTTTTAAATATTCATTTGGCATTAAAAATAGAATAAAGGTTGATTTTGGTCCTAAATATATGGCCGAAATACGAATTTGGTCAAAAACATTTATTTTTTGAAAAACGGGTTTATAACAAATGAAGTCCGTGTCGATTAGGTCCATTTTTTACGGTTTCGTCAATTTTTGACGGTTAATCGTCGATTAGCTAAATTTTAACCCGATTAGGCTTAATCTCAGATTATTAGTCATCTAATTATTTTGCTCATTAAATTGTTTTTTTAAGTATTTTTTAATTCATTTTCCATTTCTAATTCAAATATCATTATTCCACACCACTCCAAATATTTGGAAACGAATCGATTACCTCCCCAACTTTCTCTTCTCTCTCCTCTTCTCATCGTTCTCGACACAATCCACTAAAACCCTAAGTCCAGATTCCAACTGAGAATGTCGTCGTCGCCGATTATCTCTTGTTGGCCATGAGTTGGAAGTCGTCGTACCTCACTTTCGCTCCACCGACGGACTTATCAATGCCAAAGCAACATATTCGAAGAAGAGGAAGTCCATTCTCCTCCTCTGAAGCAAATGAAACAAGGTTCGTCGACTAACCCTAGTGCCGACGCCAAAGTCGAGCTTTCTCCAATTCCAGAAGTCGAGCCCGGCGGCGAAGTCCCTGAGGAAGAAGACGACACACGGAGGACGACGACGAACCCTAGTTCTTCCGACCGTGGAGCTCTACAGTTCAATATTCCATAAATCGATGAGGATTTTGAGAGGAGGACTAAGCTCCGACACAACCGTCTGCTTCAATTTTCAGGACCTGTTTGATCATGATTATGAATATCATGGACTAGTTTAATGTTTATTATGTTGATGGTGTGTACTGATTTTTTCGTGGTAGGTACTTGTTTTTTTATGGTGGATACTTGACTTTGATGGTGATTTTGATTGTGCCAGTTACACGAAAACTTGTTTGTTTGACATCAATTGGCACTGGACTTGAATTCAATTGTAAAATGTTGGGACCTATTTGATGTTGCATATGAATATCATGGACTACTTTGACATTTATTAAATTGTATGTTTTTTTATTTAGATTCACATTCAGAATTTCATCCAGATTTGCTAATCGAAATTAAAAATCCATATCATAATGGTATGTAGTGGATAGATTCAAAATCGAATTCGGATTCAAAATCCATCCAGATGCTGGTGTTGTAGATAAAGATAAAATTAGGGTTATTGGGGAAGAAAGAGAAGGAGAAGAAAGAGACGGAGAAATGAAAAATGCCAAGTGAAACACGTAAATACATTTTAAAGTTTGTATTTTCAAATATGTCATAAACTTTGTTTTTAATTTTTGCATTTTTAATTTTACATTTTCATTAAAAAAAATTAAATCGGCTACAGTAATCAATATTGCCTAATTGGGTTAAAATTTCGCTAATCGACGATTGACTGTCAAAATTTGACGGAACCGTCAAAAATGGACTTAATCGACACGAATTTCATTTCTTATGGGTTTGTTTTTAAAAAATTGAATGTTTTGGACCAAATTCGTATTTCGGCCATATGTTTAGGACCAAAATTGACCTTTATACTTAAAAATAAGTTGGCAATTGTTAAAATATGGTGCTAAAGGATAATTTTTTAAAAAATTATGAATTTTGGTCAATATTTTGAAGAGTAAATTATGTTTTTGGTATCTAAATTTTGACATAGTATCAAACACTGACCCCTCTTTAAATATAAGTACTACATTTATCCATAAAAATAGACTAGTTTTATAATTTTAGGCCGTTCACCAGAATATAAAGTCCAAAGATGTGAGAGAATATTTTAAAGAATGACCGCATTTGACAGTATGATAAAAATAATTAACTCAACTTTAAAAGACATACCTAATAAAAACAGATAAATTAGGAGAAATTGATCAGAAAAATCATAAACTTTCACAAAAATATGTTATTACCCATAATCCTTAAAAATGATTTTAAAAATCATCAAACTTTTCAAATTGTTTGATTTCCCACACTAAAGATTTTCAAGATTTATCATGAAAACTAGGCCAAAAAAATACATGAAAACTTGGATAGGCAAAAAAAGATTAAAATTATATACATTTAAATTATCAGATCGAAATCATTTTGCTGGATTGGGCTGTAGTGTTGGTGAGCCCGTTTATGGTGAATCAAATACGGGTCATGGATGATCCGAACCATGAATAGAGTAATTTATACCAGCTTGCTTTCTTTTCTTGGGCAGGACGAATTCTTCGTGAACTCTACAAAACTCAATTCGGCGAGAACATAAATCTAGAGAGAGAAATGGATCCCAAATTCACAGAGGTTTCACAGCTATTCGAGCGATTCAAAGCAGCTATTCTCCGCAAAGATTTTGATACTTCTACCAAGCTTCTGTCTCAGCTCAAGGTACATCTCAACTCCTCCAAGTTCATCTTTTTTTTTTTGGTGATTGTCGAAATCAGATGTAGTTTTTATAGAAATTATGAGCGTTGTATCTGTTTTTTCTCCTTATAATGGGTTGTGGTTAAAACGAGCTCAATTGGATGGTAAACCCTAGTTCGTCTGTTGAAATTTTGTGTTCAGGTTTTGGATAGGTTTAGATAATTGAAGGGAAATTCAAATTTTATGTCGTTAGTGACCTAATGTTGCACATTTCTACCTCATTTGAAATTGCTCAGTAAGTGGAAGAACCGAAGAAGTTAGATCGATCGCTTGGGTTGTGCTTTTATTTGGGGGGTGGGGGTTCTGCATCATTTCGTTTTATATTACTACCATTTTGGAATTTGGAGTTTAAGCGGCCGATTGGAGTGTTACATAAGAGAAAGATGAGCGGGAGTTTTTACAAGAAAAAGGGGGGATTTTTTTGCTCTTGTTTAGTATACTAGATTTTTAGACATAGATGTATACGAATATCATCCGATAATTGTTGGTTCTCTATGAGACAAGGAGGAGTTGATTAACAGAATGTTGACGATATTATTCTGTGTAAATGATTATGGATAGGAAATTCATTGTACCCATTTTGAGCTACAGATGATTATACTTATTGGTTTGCTTTCTTAAGACACTTAATGTTTAGATGAAAAGGAAGAAGTCATTTAGTGACAAGGAAGTAGTGATGCCACCTGCGTCTGGCTTGGCTGAAGGTGAAACTAACCTGACCATGAAGGGTCCAAGCGGTTCCGGTTTTGGAATCGAAACCGGCAGTTTGGGTTCCGTCCAAAGCCGCTAGCTATTTTCTGGTTCACTAACTGGTTTTACTATATGTACTTTGAGTGATAGAACAAGGGAAGGAGAAGTGGGTGGCCTTGGACGTAGTCATTAAACCCTATCTGGAGTGTTGGGGAAGAACTGGCCAAGGCCAACAGAAGTGAGTGTCAGAGTAGGGTAATGCAAAGTTTAGGAGGGAATGCGATTGAGTAGTAGGGCGAGGGGCGTCGCCACAGAGGAGAATGTAGGAGCTGCTTCCATGAGACGGAAAAGAGAGAGAGAGAGATAGGCTGCACCGTACCCCCTCCCACCAACATTCCGAATACATCTGCACCATTCCATATGCCTTGTCACAGAACTGCTGGTTAACTGGCTGAACCAATGGCTGGAACCGTATCTGGCCCTGTGCCTGTTTGGTTTTGGTTCTGCTCGGCCCGGAACTGTGGTCAGCGGTTTGGAACCGGAGGTTAGTGGCCGATTCCGGGCTAAATTGCCGGTCCAAAAAAAATGGGCATCACTATAACGAAGTATGAATTTCTGGTCATATAGGTGTGAAGTTGAGAGCAGCCATTTTTGATAAGGAAGTATTGACCTTCGATGATTTAGGCCTGAAGATAACCTTTTGTTTGAGGAGTGGGATTCTTATGCGAGGCAATTTTATTTGTCCTGAAACTCTGTTAGGTTCACTCTATAATTTAGATAACCAGTCAATGCATATTAGTGGGGTCCTTATGCGAGTCACCTGATTTAGCTAGACAATTATGTTTGTCTACATCTAATTTAACTTAGTCTCTGTGTAAATTTATTGTTAAACCATTGTTCAAGATTGATATTTGTAATTTATCTTGTTTAGTAATATACATTCAATATGCTAGATAGCATTGACAGGATTCAAGAGTCTGCCTCCATTGTTTGAAAAAACTCCAAATGCTGTCCATGAAATGACACTCGCAAGTAATGTTACTTCCTACCTCTCGTTCATATCTTTGCATAGCTTAAGAATTCGTCTTCTGGTGTTCTTTGCTACATTCTGAACTATTCTATTTTTGCCCTCTTTTATTAGGGGACATTTATGAGCATGCAGTTGTCCTGAGCGTGAAGATTGAGGATCAGGATGCTTTTGAGAGAGACTTTTGCCAACTCAAGCCTTATTATACTGATACTGCGTAAGTGTCTGTCATCTATTGTTTCTCAGATTAGTAAAACTATCTAGCCCCTCAATTGATCCTTTTGCTTTAAATGATAAGATAATAAGATATAAATTTGTCTAGGATTTCCATGAAAAGGGGGTGTCTGTATGTGCTAATGCATTAAAATTGACGATGATAACTATGGCTTTTGTTTTGTCTACTGTCTAGTACTACAATTTCTTGAACCTTGGAGTATCTACAACTCTATGATAATTTAGGTAATCATAATCATCTGCTTTTAGGAAGTGTAGTTTCTTAAGCAAATCAAAATAGTAGTAGCTGTTTATGCAACAAAGATATATCTTATTAATGATATTTAGAATTTAAGGCTCTGATATCTAATTGTTCCTGCAAACGAAGCAAGATGCAGTGCTTTTAACCAGGATAAGGGATATAATCATGGTTTTATGAATTTATATGTTAGATCAGCAATTGTAATTTGTTGTGCTGGTTTCTCTTATGTGAGCCTTGAACTATCCATTCTATTGATTTACATTTTGGTAATGAAACGATGTTCATAGCTCTTATTTCATGTGATTGTGCAGTGTTCATCTCCCACCTTCTCCTCAGGAGTATCCAATTCTAGGTCTCAACCTGCTAAGACTTCTTGTGCAAAACAGAATAGCTGAATTCCACACTGAGTTGGAATTACTTTCTGCTAGTGCTTTGGAGAACCCTTGTATCAAGCATGCTGTCGAGCTGGAACAATCCTTCATGGAAGGAGCATATAACAGGGTGCTGACTGCTAGACAGACTGTACCTCATGAAACATATGTCTATTTCATGGACTTACTTGCAAAGACAGTCAGGTAAATATGTTGTAGTCAGGCAGATTACTGTACCATCATTGTTCAATTTGTCATGTGTTATATGCTTTTGTGGAACCATGTGCATTGCTTTAATTGTTAATAGTATAATTTCATCGACTATCATACTGTCAACTCTTATCTGATTCCTCCATTTTTAAGAAGATAAAACTGGAAGAAATAATCATACATATTGGAAGCATGCATCTATTTTCTACTGTATGTTAAGATTGATCTCCAGTTGCTTTACTGCTTTCAGTTGTGCTTTGTCTCTGAACTTTATATAGGCTTTGTCATCTTGTTCGTTCTTTTTATTCCTCTTTTATGTGGATATTCAAATTCCAGCTCTTTCTGAGTGTTAACCGTAGAACCATATTGTACTTGGTTTTATTTTGATGTTTGGTTATTACTGGTAGAGATGAGATAGCTGGGTGCAGTGAGAAGGCATATGACTCTCTTTCCTTAAATGATGCACGTCAAATGCTGCTGTATTCGTCAGATAAGGAAGTAGTTGAATATGTCAAGGAGGTAAAGTCTGTTGCACCCTGTTTCCTCCTGCACTATGCTCATCAAATAAAGTACTAGTACCTCTCATTTTTGGCTTCAATGCTCGCTCTGTATTATCTTGGTGCTGTTTCAAAACACGAGTTTTACCATAACAGCACCTTGGCTTTCTCAAATTGCAGGAGCATCCTGAGTGGGAGATCAAGAACGGGTTTGTGTTTTTCCAAAGAGCTAAGGAATCTGTACCTTGCAAGGAGATTCCATCGTTGCAGCTGATCAACCAGACACTCAGTTATGCGAGGGAGCTGGAGCGCATTGTGTGAGGGGACTATAAGAGCAAATGCCACTCTTATCCGTGCTTGCTTCATTTAAATTGTCCATTTTGGTAGCATCATCAACCATGCTCTCTAAAATTTTCGAAAAAAAAAAACTAAGGTTGGTGACCAATCTCTTGTATTGAGGGAATTCATGTACTCCCTACACTTTGACTTCACCTTGTCTTTTAAGCTAAATTTTCAGAATTCAAACCATGATTTATTTCCTTCTCGTTTTGTTCAATGGTAGTACAAGCGAATACTGCGTTGGTTCGAATACTGCGTTGGTTAGCTATGGAATGTGTTTAATTCATGACCTTCGGGTTTTCTCACCTTATATATACTACTCCCTCCGTCCCATTGAAGATTTCAATGACCCACTTTCCTTTTTAGTTTGTCCCAACTAAGACTCATTACTTAAAATGGAAACACCTTTATCTCTACTTTATTCTCTCTCTTTCTACTTTATTCTCTCTTACTTTACTTTCTCCTCTCAACACACAAAATAAAGCTGTATAAAATCCTGTGCCGCCCAAGAAAGGGGTCATCTTCCTTGGGATGGAGGGAGTACTGCTTTTCATCACACTTATACAAATCTGATTAATATTGCTAGAAAAAAGTAATTGCTACTGATTTGACTGATGCTCAAAACACATGTTTGCAATAATTGGAGTCTATAGCCTGCCACCATCTTTAGTTTGTCGTTGGATCTTATTAACAATAAATTTACTCCATCCGTCTCCTATTAATTGTTACTCTTTGACTGGGTTCATTCAAGAAATGTACATAAAAATTGGTTGAAAAAGTTAGTGGAATATGAGATCCACTTTTTATATTGATTTTATAATAAAATGTGAGTGAAGTGAGTTAGTAGAATGTAGGACCTACTTACTATTTATGATAAAAATGAAGTGCGATAATTATTGAGGGACGGACCGAAATAGAAAAGAGTAACAATTGATCGGGGATGGAGAGAGTATTAAGAATTCAGGATTAGTGAGTACACTTCTTGGGATAAAACGTATGTTTGCAGTTGTAAATTTCCATAAAAACACTGGAATATTACAATGAAAAAAGTTGATAATTTATGTTGTGGTTGTAACATTTGAAAATCGCATCGACACGTAAAAGTCACTAGTTAATTTTTATTTATTCCTATATGTAAATACTTCCTCTGTCACACAGTAAGCGTCATATTTTGCTATTTTATTCCGTCCTACATTAAGAATCATATTTCACTTTTAAGTAGATCCCACATGCATCAACCAATTTTTACTCATTTTATTATAAAACTAATATATATATAAGTGAGACCCATAATCCACAAACTTATTCAACCCATTTTTCTTTATATTTTTTAAAACCCGTACCCACACTAAATGTGAAACTTAATGCGGGACGGAGGTAGTAAGAAATTTATAAAAAATCAAATAGGATTAACTTGTAATTAGATCACAATTGTTAGCAAACTACTCCGTACATCGTAATTTATACTCCATTTGTTCCATAGTAATAGAGTCATTTTGTCATTTTGGTACGTTCCATAGTAATAAAGTCATTTTCCTTTTTAGTAAAAGTCAACACACATTTTTTCACACCTACTTTACTCTCTCCATTTCTCTACCTTTTTCATTTTCCATTTTACTTTCCCTTTACTTAACTCACTAACACAATTTTCTTAATCTCTATGCTGAAAAGAAACGCCTCCATTGCTAGACGGAGGGAGTATATTATTAGATCTCACATTGTTTGCAATCCATTACTAGACGGGGGGAGTATATTATTAGATCTCACATTGTTTACAAATATCGTCCATTCCTCAATTTCTCTTAAAAAGTCACAATTCCAATTACCAAAAATTTCTATATTTGGGGTCAAATTAAAAATAATTAAAAGTTGGGGGTGTTTCTGCAGCTACGAGAACTTTACTTGAATCGAGAAATTTGGAAAAACCCTTCCCCAATTTATCTCCTTTCCCCAAATTCTCATTCACCTCTGCAACAATGTCTGATAAAGACGACAAATCGGGCTCAATTGACGCCGCCCACTCCAAAGAAGAAGCTCTCCGTCTCAAAGCGCTAGCTGAGGAGAAGTACAATTCCGGCGACCTCAATTCCGCCGTCGCATACGCCGAGCGCGCCCGCGACCTCCATCCCTCAATTTCCGGCCTGCACCAGATGCTCACCGCCTTCCAAATACTCCGCGCCGCCGCCGCCTCCCCCATCCCTGGCGGCGAGAATCAGAAGCCGACGCCGGATTACTACATGATTCTGCAGGTGCAGAGGTTCTCGCACATCAATTCGATTAAAAAGCAGTATAAGAAGTTAGCTTTGACGCTTCACCCCGATAAAAACCCCTTCGTAGCGTCCGAGGAGGCGTTCAAGCTGGTCGGGGAGGCGGCGCGGGTGCTGTCGGATAAGATCAGGCGGAAGGAGTATGATGTGCGGCTTAGGGTTGCGATGCAGTCGGAGGCGGCGGGCGCGGTGGCGGTTGAGATTGGAGAGGAGGGGTCAAGAGAGACGTTTAGGACGGCGTGCTCGGCTTGCCAGCTGCTGCATCAGTTTGAGAGGAAGTATTTGGGACATAATTTGGTTTGCCCGGGGTGTATGAAGACGTTCAAGGCTGTGGAAGCTGAGGAGCGGAATGGAGATGAGGGGAAGAATGAGAAGAGTGAGGCGAATACAAGGGTAAGTGCTCGAATCCGGGAGAGAGTTTCCAAAGGGGACTATGTGGGGAGTGTGGAGAAGTTTGGTTTGGGGGTGAAGAGGAGGAATAATAATTTAGGTGAGGTTTCTGAGGGGTTGGGGGTGAAAATGGCGAGGACGGGTGTGTTGAAGAGGAGTAAGAGGGTGGAGGACTCCGGAGACGGCCATGGTGTTGAGAATGGTAGATTCAAGAAAATGGAAACTTTGATTAATGGAGGTAAGGAGGCAATGGAGAGTGGTGAGGTCGAGATAGTGGAGAATGAGATGAGTAAAAGAGGGGAGGGTAGGGAAGAGGAAAGTATGACATTGTCCCAAATGCAGATGATGGTGAAGAAGAAGAAACCGAAGAAGAAGGTAGTTGTGGGGAAATTGACTACAAAGGCAAAGAAAGTTAATGCTGAGAAGTTGAGGGTAAACGGAGTGGTGGGAGAAACCGAGAAGGACGGGGAGGGGAATAAAGAGGATTTAGGAGAAGAGGAGAGTGCAGAGGAGATGGAGGATGTGATGATAGAGGAGATGGCGAAGGAGAGGGGAGGGGAGGCAGAGAAGGAGAAGGTGGTGAATTTGAGGGGGAATTCAAATCGGAGGAGAGTGCCAAAAATTAGGAATCTTGAAGCTGTGCATGCAGCTTCAAGGAATTATTTTAATTCGGAGATTGAGAAAGATACATCATCAGACAAAGGGAACTCGGAGGTTCCGCCGGTGGAAAAAGAGAAGGAAATGGACGTCATAAAGGAGAAGAAAGGAAGACGTAGAGTTCCAAAGTTTGGGAATTCGGACATATTGAGTACAAAATCTTCAAAGAATCATGTGGATTCAGATCTTCAGAGGCTAAATGCTGACACAGAGGGTGATTTGGGTTTTGAGAAGGATATATCATCAGAAAATGGCGAATCGGAGGTTCTGCTGGTGGAGAAAGAGAAGGAAATGGATGTCATAAATGAGAAGAAAGGAAGACGTAGAGTTCCAAAGTTTGGGAATTCGAACATATTGAATACAAAATCTTCAAAGAATCGCTTGGATTCAGATCTTCATAGGCTAGATGCCGACACAGAGGGTGTTTCGGAGATTGAGAAGGATATATCATCAGAAAAAGGCGTCCCGGAGGTGCTGCTGATGGAGAAAGAGAAGGAAAAGGAAATTGACGTCATAAAGGAGAACAAAGGCAGGCGTAGAGTTCCAAAGTATGGGAACTTGGACATATTGAATACAAAATCTTCAAATAATGGCATGGATTTAGATTTTCAGAGGGTCATTGCTAACAAAAAGGGTGATTTGGAGATAATGGCCGTGGATGATTCTGATTTTCATGATTTTGATAAGGATAGAAGGGAGAGGAGCTTCAAGAAAGGACAAGTGTGGGCATTATACGATGATGTTGATGCAATGCCGAGGCACTATGCTCTGATCAATGAAATTGTCTCTGTAAACCCTTTTGAGGTGACATTGAGCTGGTTGATGCCTCAAAATAATGAAGATGAAGAATCAATAAGTAGGCTGAAAAATGGATATTTTGTTTCTTGTGGGAGCTTCCGTGTTACTAGGAGAGTAACCATTAGATATTTGAATTTATTTTCTCATCTTGTGGACTGTGAAAGAGCAGCCAGGGAGTTGTATAGAATCTATCCTAAGAAAGGCTCAGTTTGGGCAATATATAGCAGTAGTGGCCGAGAAGCTGAAGAAAGTGACGAAATGATTGAGGGCAAGAGATGCTACAACATTGTTGTAACTTTAAGCAGTTATAGTGATGTACATGGATTGAGTATAGCGTATCTTAAGAAGGTCGAAGGGTTCAGGACTGTGTTCAATAGAAGGGGAATCGGGGCTAACGCTGTTGTATGCCTTGGAGCAAAAGACATCAAAATATTTTCACACCAGATACCTTCAAAGAAACTGTTTGGTGAAGAAGCCTCTGGCCTTCCTAAGGGTTGTTGGGAGCTAGACCCTGCTTCGCTTACACCTCAGTTGCTTAGTTTGTCATAGTTATTACTCATGAAAAGATGCTCCTCGCACGACACAATGGCGTGCTTGCTCTGACTTATGTTTCCTCTGCCTATCATTGGGTAAAACTATGGCCTTTATTAATGTGCAGTGTTTTTTCCTTGCTTTCGTGGGTGATAAACTGTGTTTAAAACTATATTGGAAGGATGAAATGATATACAAACTCATAGATTGAGTTGCTGGAATATCTTGTATTGGTACTAGAATGAGGAGAAATGTTGAATTGTGATTGACTGAACATACCACGGGATGATATGTTGAATTTTATTCATATTATCACGTGATTGGTGCTCTTCTTATGTCTTGATGACTTGCATCCTCGTTGATTGGTTTTTACACAAAATTATTCAGGATGAAGAAGGTGGTCGGCATGGACGTTGGAAGCTGGAAGTTGGAAATGTGTTAAAATAACTACTACTACTACTAGTGTAGTGTCTCACTCGGTGTCTCTATTTGTAGCTAGCTGTATTATGTGGTCTAGAAATTAGGTCGGTTTTTTTTTGTGATTTCGTTTACTAATCTGTAACGTATGTAATTAATACTACTCCACTACTTAAGTTTATTGCTTAGGACATTTGATCTTGCAAGAGAGAGTTTCTGAGTGAGTTCTTCTCTTTGTTTTGAAGGAATTTTGGACTCCTGAGATATGGATATGATGGTTTCGAATCCGAATCCAAATCCAAATCCTTTCACCACAATTTTAACAAGATCTTCAAACGCTTAATGGATTGTATCAGCCATAATCTTTAATAGTAATATAAATAGACTATTCATATAGTCTACTTTACAAATTTAATTGTAAATAAAAGTCGACACAACAAAAATAAAAATAACTTCTCTTTTGAAATGGAGATTTGGTTACTCAAGTTAAGAACTTTAACGTAATTTTGGTATTTGCCGCAAATTTAATAAATGTCTAAAATATCACATGAAGGACTATATTTTGTAGCGTGTTATTTCCCACAGTGGCTAATCTTTATATACTACTACTAATATGCATACGTTATTCTTATCCTAAACACAACTAAATTAATGTGGCTTTATATGACGCTTTTTATCCTATTTATCATTGACTTTAAAAATAGTCTAAAATATCACAAATGATTCACAGTTGGCCATATAGAATACGTTTTCATCGAAAATATATTCACATCGTATTGAGAATATTACACATAATGCAAACTTTGTGGTAACTACTTTTAAAGTTCATAAAAAAATAATCAAAATTTGACAAAACTAATAATCCTTTAAATTTGGTACACTGAACGACCCAGCTCGTTATTAAATAAATTACGACAGGATTTTAAAATTATCACCCACGTGCGATGCACGACCCATTTTCTTTTATTTCATCTTACTTTATAATGTAAAATGATTTTTAAATTCATAAAAATATCATTATATGAAATCTGAAATCATAAATATATAAAATAAAAAACAATTGTTAAAAATATATAAAATCAAACAAAGAAAAAAAACACACAAATATATTGATTGGTGATTTTGGCAAAAATATACATACATATTATTATTAACATTATGATAGTTTAATTAAATTATTTATATCTATTTTATGATTAGTCAATTAAATCATAATTTCTTAATTAATTTTTGGTTCAATCTCATAAGTTATAAAAGTAGGTAATTAAATCACCACTTTTATACATTTCTCAATCCCATTACATGTTTCATCAATTTGTTGTGATAAAATTTTGATGAAATTTTATATTTAATTTAATATTTCGCTAATATTATACACGTATTTGTTAGTATATTGGATTTACATATTAATAATTTTACATACTATTTTTTTAAATCATTATAAATAGATTATTACTAACGGTGGAACATACATATGAGATTGATTTGTGCTCCAAATTCCAAAACAACGATTGATCAATTAATCAACACACAATAACGAAAACTAAAACACAAACTCACCAGAAAAACAAAATCCACACAATAATCAAAATCATTATATCCAAATTTCCAGCTCTCCATCCCACAATCTTGTATAAATTCTTCCATTCTCTCCTCATCACAAAACCAACAACACACCATAGCAAAGAAGCCTAGCATGGGGAACAAAAACCACCACCAAGTCAGCTTCTTCAAGCAGGCCAACGAGCTCTGCACCCTCTGTGGAGTGGAGATCGGTGTCATCATCTTCTCCCTGGCTGAGAAGGTCGTCACCTTCGGCCACCCCTAATGTCGAGCCCATCATCGATCGCAACCTCACCACCTGCAATCCTGAACCTCTCCAGCTGCCTCATCTGATCTGCCTTTTTGCGTGTTTGGGGTGATTCTTCTCAAGGAAGAGACATCCTCGTCTGCATACATTTTAGCATTTCATGGTGGCCTGGATAAGACATTTTTGCATTAAACCCGGCACAATCAAAGGACAACAAAATAAATTTAGATGACAAAACAAATCATACCTTCGAGGAATACGAAGACTGTTGGCGTGCAAAGCTTCCTCCCTTTTCTGTTGCTCTTTTCTTTCTTCTGGTGTCATATCAATTGTGCTGGAAGCAGAATCCCTGAAAGAAGGCACATACATAATTAAAAAGCACATACATATAAAAGAAGAAAAGAAAAAACTTAAAGAAAATGACCAAACACAATTAGTGACTGAAAGACATGAAAATTAACGCAACCAACAATGCAACTACTAATTAATTCACTTTGAAGTTTTTGTCAAAATTCAACAGCAGTAATTTTGATTACCTATCATGGAAAATGAAGAATGAACAATTCGATAAAGTTAACAATTGAAACAAACTAAATCAAATTATAGTCTCTTTTATGGACAATTGTTTAACCGTCTTATCACATTCCTTGACTAATTAAGAGCTACTACTCCCACTAAAATAAAAGGTCCACTTCCAATTATAATCAATAGCCACTACTCCAAATAAAACTCCTATAATCCACTTCTGTCAATTATTACATGAATTAAAAATGCCATTATTCATAATGACATTTTTGTTATTTTTACCAAAATTCCACTTTTATATATTTATTATAGATAATGGCATTTTTGTTATTTTTATTAAAACTCCAGTTTTGTATATTTATTGATTATTGATTATAGATGTAGTGAGAGTATTTCATTCAAACAATATCAGTTTCCTTTTGTGCCCGCGAATCTATCAAATCTTATGGTAATAAATTTTTCCAATAATTTCACGGCTTCGGCACCGATTGCCGTCTGTTTTTGATTCATACTGTTTGTTGATTCACGCAGTAAAACCCAGTAAATAAAGAAAGCTACAATCGCCCCAACAATTATATATATACACACACGCGCGCGCTATATTGTGATTGCAATAAGCGTATTTATTCAGCGAATTCCTTCGCTTCTACTGTGAGAGAGGGTTGTTGATTCGAAGATTCAATCATGGCTTACGAGAACGATGCGTAAGTTCTGGCCCCCCGATTTCCCGATTTGAGATTGTTGAATTGGCTTTTTAATTGATTTTGTGTGTGTATGCATAGAGCTAGGGTTTTGATTTGGAATTGGGGGTTTCTGTGGATTTATTGCTGCCTGTTGTTTATGTACGAGTTAGTTTGTGAATTAGGGTTTTTCTGTACTAAATTTGGGTTAGACGATAATTGATTGACATTTTTTATGTGGTGAATTTAGCTACCGTGATGAAGACGGCGAGCCATTGGTGGACTTTGATGATGATGTCCGATCTGAAGAGGAGCAGCCTCACGATCTCTTCGATGACATAGAGGATTCTGTATATGACCGCAGGGAGAGATCTGCAACTCCAGTGCTCAACGACTCGAGTTCTAAGCCCCGGAAGAGATTGATAAAAAAATCAGCTGTTAAAGAACCAGGCCCCATAGATTTTGGGTTAGATGATGACGATGATGATGATTTAGGTGGGGATTATGGCCGCGGGGATGATGTGGCTGGGTTGGTGAGAGATGATTACTCCAATGGCGGAAAGAGGAAGAGGGATAATGTAGAGAAATTGAGAGTTCTGGAGAAAAATAGGAAGGCTGAGAAGGAAACTAAGTTTAAGGTTAGGAAGAGTGGGGGAGGAAGAATGAAAGATCATGAGGCAGATCCAGAGATGAAAGAGATGTGGGACACTATTGCGGGCGACAATTCTGAGGTTAGAATCGTTTTCTAGTCAGTTATTTTATTCTTGAATTTGTTTCTATTCTTAAACTGGTGCTTGTAGTGTAGGCTATTGTCACGTGTTCCATCTACTTGTTGGGATGAAATGCATTGACGAGCCTTTGGTGGTAGATATTGCTAAATTGTACTTATATTGTATGGGTGAATTTGATAAATCTGATTTTGAACTTTTATTGGACATGGTGAATTTACTGAAATTTTGTGAAGTTGTAGTTTTGCCTTTTTATAGTGTGTTTAGCCAAATTTGGATTATATCATACTTTGTGAATATGAATATGTAATTTGATACCTTAATGAGCAGAATTCACGATTTATTGACCCAATATTAAGCACATCATTATTGCTCTTCTTTTGTTTTGATGGCATGCATCCTCAATGCTGATTGATTTTCACCCAAAATTATTCAGGAGGACCAAGAAGGTGTTCGGACTCTGGATGATGATAATTTCATCGATGATACTGGCGTAGATCCTTCTGACCGTTATGCAAGTGACCGTGAACATTCTCCAAGTCGAGCTCCTGAGGTTTGAATTACATCTTGTTTAGATTATGTACTTGTACTATAGTTCCGAATATTCAGTTCCTTTGTTATAAGTTAACTTTGTAAGATCTATAATGTAAACCTACATCTAAAAGAAAGTCAAATTGCTGCTGTTATATGTTTATTCTTCTGCATTTGCAGAACTATAAATTTTTTCTCTTGCGTCCTTATTTTGTAGGCAGAAGAGGGAGAAGAGGATGATGAAATCAAGGATCTTTTTAAGGTTGGAAGGAAAAAGAAGAAAAGTGAAAAAAGTCCGGCTGAAATTGCATTGCTAGTTGAGAATGTGATGGCTGAGCTCGAGGTGGTTGCAGAAGAAGATGCTGAGCTAAATAGACAGGGGAAACCTGCAATCAATAAGTTGAAAAAGCTTTCCCTTCTGACAGATGTTCTCTCCAAGTCAGTTGTTAACCCTTAAACATTCTGGGCCTCTTCTTATGCTTATAAGTTTCCCTTCAAGTTTCTGGCCTATACCATGCTCATATGATTGTAGTTAGAGTTGTTTTAATGAGGATTGAGTATCATGCAGAAAGCAACTCCAGCAAGAGTTTCTTGATCATGGAGTTTTGACTCTATTAAAGAACTGGCTTGAGCCTTTGCCAGATGGAAGCTTACCAAACATTAACGTCCGTGCTGCTGTTCTGAAGATCCTAAATGATGTCTGTAATTAGTTCTTCTTTGAAAACTGTTATTCATTCAATGTGTTTAAACAGCTAGGGGGCTAATAGTTTGTGCTACTGCAGTTCCCAATTGACTTGGAGCAATATGACCGCAAAGAACAACTAAAAAAGAGTGGTCTTGGCAAGGTCAGGGTTAGCTTCAATTTATATTCTCATATCTTTAAATTTTGTCTACTAGTATTAAACTATTAATACCTGTTGAGAGTGAATGGTTGATCTGGCAAGAAGATTTTCTTTCTCTATTTTGTCTATTGTCATTCAAAATACATGTTCTTTCTGATCTGCATTTATGTATATGTGCTTGCTGGCTAGCTTGGGGATTAAGCTGATGCTGAATCACATTTTGGCAGGTTATTATGTTTTTGTCAAAGGTTGATGAGGAAACTACTGCCAACCGGAAACTTGCTAAGGAGTTGGTGGATAAATGGGTAAAATAGCTATTATTCTCTTGTTTCATTGAAGAATTTGTCACTCCTCGATTGTTAGTGCTTGAAAATTGATATTTACTGGTTTTGTTATGGTCCGAAGTTGAACCTTTTATTTCTGATTTTTTTTTCCCCTGAGAAGATGCTGAACCATTCTGCATCTAAATGAAATGAACACATGTTTGCTTGTACTATTTGAGAAAAGTGCATCATCTGTCAGTTGCTTGTTATTACTAACTAGTCACATTGACTTCCTGGATGTAATTCATACAGAGCCGGCCAATTTTCAATAAGAGCACAAGGTTTGAAGACATGAAAAACTTTGAGGATGAAAGAAGTTACAGGAGGACACCTGCAAAAAAGTAAATTTTTATATACCCTGTAAATGGAGTTACTCTATATGTTTGAAAACTCAATCAGCACTGCCAACTAATTTCTCTTGTTGATCTTCAACAGGGCAGTGAATAATGCAGCAGGAAGGGCGTCGCGGGATGATGACCTAGATTTTTCGCAGTAAGAATTAGTTGCATTGTGGCTGTTGCTTCCTTTTTTGCATCGCAACTTCAACCTGTTTATTACTATCACGATGTTCGAATCAAATTATCTGCTGATGTAAAGTATCAATGCGTAGGGAGCGAAAATCTAGTCAGTCTTCTTCGAGGCAACATGCCTCTAGGCCTGAAGCAATGTCCATGGACTTTATGGTCCGTCCTCAATCCAAGGTTGACCCAGAAGCAGTGCGAGCCCGTGCTAAACAAATGGTACAAGATCAGCGTAGGGCCAAGGTTGGTAATTCTTTCATTAAACAAGCAACTCTCAGATGGAATGGCAATTCTCAAAAAGAATGTAAGGTTGAAGATATTGTTGCTATGTAATCCCTTGTTTTATATCTGCAGATGAACAAGAAGCTGCAACAGCTGAAAGCGCCTAAGCGGAAGCAACTGCAGGCTACAAAGCTCAGCGTGGAGGGTCGTGGCATGGTGAAATATCTGTAATCCTCTCATTCGGGTATTAATTAGGACGAGGTCAAGGGAACATGGTGCGTTGCTGGGAGTAACCAGTTTCTTGCCTAGGATGAAATGCGTTAGAGGAAGTGTTTGTTGTGTTCATCAATCTCCAATAATGTGTTGTATGATATGTATCCTTCCCATCCTGGAATTGGATACTGGAGACGTAATCTTTTTATGCTACTTTTATTATTTCTCTTTTAACGGAATGATTAAATTTTGTTTTTATACAGTCTGTCTAATTTTGATCAAGTAGATTGCTGAGGAAATTTACTTTGTAAAGTCAGTTACTAAGGCCTTCATGGTTAACCTATTTTATTTAATTTGAGAGAAAAATTAAAACAATATCGGTTTAGTATTACATTTAAGGTCCAATATAATTCTATTACTATTAGGGGCAATACACAAACTTAAAACATTTTTTAGTTTTTCCTCCGAACTTATTTTTTGAATACAATTACTATACTTTAAATTTTTCTGATTGTTCTCCTACAAAGAAAATCAATACCAATGTGAATAAAATAAAACTTATGTTCCAATCAAAACTTTGTTGTTTTAATTTATTTAAGAGTAAAAGCCAAAATTGGTCCTGAACATATGCTCATTTTACGTTTTTGGTCGTAAACATTATCTTTTGGATTTTTTGGTCATGAACATATGAAAATTTGATCATTTTGGTCATCCGTTAATATTTCCGTTAGAAACTAACGGTCAACAGGTTTAATCCCGATTTTGACCAAATTAAACTTTTAATTCTGATTTTTACTCCCTAATTAATTCTCTAATTATTCCCTAATTATTTTAATAATTATTCATTTAAAATCATCTAAATTATGGCCGACGAAGCCAAAGCAACGCCGCCTTCTCCTCCGGCAACCTCTCCCCCTCCAACCACGTCCTCTACTCCAACCTCTCCGCCGCCTACGCTTCCCTCCACCAATTCATCGAAGCTCTTTCCGACGCCGGAAAGACCGTTGAGCTCAAGCCCGATTGGGTCCGGACGAGGGTCCTCAGCTTCAACATCGCCTTTTTCGATAGAGCCGGCTTGTTGGTGAGGATGAGGGCGCATCCACCAGTGCGGAAGAGGCAGTTTGCGAGCATTTTAGAGCTGTCGTTTCCCATGTACCAGTTGGGGTTGAGGGATTTGGATGTGACGATCATTGCTGTTGAATTTGCTTGCATTTTGAAGATGTTTTCGACGATGTTGATGGCGATGATGGAGGCGCTGCAGCCCATCCCGGCGAGGTTGTAGACCTTCACGTTGTGTCTCAGATTGTATAAATTGATGATGCGGGCGGCGGGGGAGGGGGCGGAGGAGAGCATGGAGATGTTGACGACGAGGAGGTCGATGTCGGAGGAGGGGGGGACGGCGGTGCGGCGGAGGAGGGCGGGGATGCTGTCGAGGAAGAACTCGTCCATCTCGAGGAGGCCGTCGGAGAGGGTGGAGAGGGGGGGGGGACTCGCGGCCGTCGAAGACCATCTAGGGGACGTAGGTCTCCTCGCCGATGCCGGAGCTGACAATGGTCTTGAGGAGGAATTTGTACTCGTGGAGCCCGAGCTGCTTGTTGCGGAGGATGATCTCGCCAGAGAATTTGGTGCTCAGCTTGCGGTGGTCGCCGCCGGAGAAGGAGTCGCAGTGGACGGAGAAGAAGAGGATTTCTATTTTTTTAATATTATTTACTTCTAATTTTAATTAAATATTTATTAAAATAATTAGGAAATTAATTAGGGAGTAATAATTTAGAATTAAAAGTCTAATTTGGTCAAAATCTAGATTAAACTCGCTGACCGTTAGTTTTTTAACGGAAATATTGACGGAGGACCAAAATGATCAAATTTTTATATGTTCAGGACCAAAATGATCAAATTTACATATGTCGAGAACCAAAAAATCCAAAAGATAATGTTTAGGACCAAAAACGTAAAATGACTATATGTTCAGGACCAATTTTGGCCTTTACTCTTTATTTAACAAACTAAAATTCTGCATTATCATTATCATTTCTGCTATTTCTCTCTTGCGAAATAAACAGAATTACAGAAGGGGAGACTGATACATCCGTTAACTATAAAAATTTGACAGAATCCAGTTTCCACAACAAGTCCAATCATTTATGCAATTACACAAACTATATGGAAAACTTGACGCCTTCATCATCGGCAGAAGTCCCTTTGAAGATCGCGAGCTTCCCCCTGTGTTCTAGGTGTTTTAGGGCTCGCATAAGAATAGTACGGTCCATTCCATGAAGCTCTGCATGCACCACAGTTATATCAGAGATATATATACGGTGTCGTTGAAATAAAACTTCTTATTGTGAGAACTGTTGCACATAATATAACCTATAACGTTTCTGTTTCTTTCTGAGTGATAGAAGGAAGATTGACTTGGCAAGATAGTATTCACTAGATTGTGGAGGACATATAATTCTACAAGGTATCACTCTAAACGTCGGATCACCTGATGACTTATCCTGTTATCCAACTATCATTTTTTTAACAACAGGAGAGGCAAGTCTTAGGTAAAACGTTATTTAAAGAGGACTTGCACGATATCATCTTATGTGACCGACAATCAGATAACTCAGCGTTGATTATATTGCATTTGCCTGGTTACGTTGTGTGGATATTTAAACCACCAAACAATGTGTTTCCTGCCATGGCGAAAACGGGAAGTTTACCTGTCCCTCGAGACTCAATTCCTGAACGTATTTCCTCAACAGTCATCACACTGTCTTCAAGTCCATTATCCCTAACCTAATAAAAGGTAACGAGAAGAATCATGCTCAAAACAAACTCGTGAGATAATTTTAAGGGGCAAAAGGATTAGCAATACTCACAAAGCTTATTATAAGGTCGGCCCAATCAGGTATGCGATGCCAGAGGAGGAGACATTTTCTATGACTCTTATCCAACCATTCGGCACGTCCTGTCAAGTAGAACTTATAGTGATCAAACAAGAGCTTTCATCAAATAGCAAAATAGCAAAATGAAAACATACCTTCTGATACTAGAGCTGAGAGAAATGCCTCCCTAGCTTCATGACTTAGGGATCCTGCACAGATCACAAGCATATCACTACATTGGAAATGTAAAATGTATTACTAATAAATAGGAAAACGAGATTTGGTATGTGAAAAATCAGTTCATGCATAGCTCTCTTGTATTTAATACGGATATTAATAATTGATCAAGTATAGGGAGCTAATAAGCATATTTTCTATGGGATTTGTCAACATTTTAACCAGCTTGACCTTGATAAAATAGTACTTGACATAGTCGGATACTCCTACAAAATACTACAGCTTCTTCTAATTAAGACATAAAGCGAGCTCCCTTATTCAGTTTTTTATCTCAACATCAGTAGTAGTGCAAATAACAAGCAACTATCCGATTCTCAAAAACCACAGTAATTCAACATTCTAAGCTGTTTGCTTTTAGAGAAGACAACAAATTCCGATACAGTTTAATCAATACATTCAAGAAACAAAACCACAAGAATAATTCTCACTTTCAATCACTTGATTGCTAAACAGTGGGAAGTCTTCATCGAGTCCAACCACAAAGATTTTGTGTGTCCGACAATATTCGAGTATCAGCTCCTTCCAGAGCTGTATCTGCTTCTCCCTGGTGTCCTTCACTGGCTGCAAACTACAGTAATTGAAAAAATTTAAATGCCAAAAAATCCAAAGCTCATCACCCGAAGATCTCCCAATAAAGCAAACACTACTAAAACTATGACACACTCAGTATCCATTGACACCACGTAAAACTATAAAAAGGTTTAAGCAGCCTCACTAGCTACACAAAATTTCTGTATAAGGAATTCTGTCTTTCCTCAACATTCATATGACTATTTCCACTGAGAACAAGGAAAGTATTACTGCTCCATTCAGTCGACAGAAAATAAATTTATGGCAATGCCAGTGCCTAAAGTCAAGCATCTTAAGAAATTTTCCTCGTAGAATTGTTGAACATTTTCCATAGAATTCAAGCATCCATCGAGACTACTCCCTACTAAGACGAAACTACACAAGTTCTAAAGAGACGAGTCTCCAAGCAACAATCTCGAAAAATCGCATTACACATCATTACAATCAATGGAATTGATAACAGATGTCAAACTAGCTGAATCGAAACTATCTTAGCAGATCACAATTCTTGTATTAATTCAACTAGTGAAAATCCCTAACTTTTCCCCTTTTCTCCAGTGTTATCAAATTTTCATTGCTCAATCCAAGCTGAGAAAATCCCAAATCAGTCTCGCAATTTATAAAACAAAATAACACGACAATATACATTCTGATAAAAAAAAATAAAAAATCAAACCATATATCATCCCCAAACTCTGCCAAGGCGAAAACAAAAACTAATACTGATAAAAAAAAGATATCAAAAGAAGATAGTAGAAGTATTACGTGAAATAGGGAGGGTAATTGAAGAAATGAGGCAGCTTGAATTCACCCAACGTCTGCATATCCGTTGCTCTTTGTCTCCCAATTCAATTCTAAACTCAAAAACTCCAAAACCTTCGACAGTCGAAAGCGTATTCTTTTTTCCGTGATATCGATCGAAGAAGGCAGAACTCGCCTAAAGGTTTGAATTTTATATTTTAGATTAATTTTTAAGAATGTTTCATTATAGTAGAATTAATTTTTTTACAGTAGACAAAATTTAGTTGATTGATACTACCAACGCTCTATTTAAATTTTTAATTAAATTCTAACTGGAATTTAGTAAATTGTAAGTGAAATTATTTTCTCCTCCTACTATAAGTTGCGCAATAATAATTTCTATTTAATTTAAATAAGAGTTAAAAACTAACAGAAAACTTATAATTTAAATTATTTTTTACCATACGTTGTGAATTACTCCTAAATTTGATAAGATTAGTTAATGAAAATGATGTACTCCAAATGCGTTAGTATAGAATTCCTCTCATCAAATTATAAGCTAAAGCTAATTAACCACCTCTTGAAAATCAGTCCACCTTTTACCTATTAGGCTATTACACTCTAAATTTCGGATTCAAGGCGTTCGATGAAATGCCTCTGATAATTTTCCAATCATATTTTTTAAGGAAGATAGCACACCACTCCAGCATGAAATGGTGGATGCAATAAAGTGGGAAATTGGGCCGCTGAATAAGCTGTACAAGTTTGAAAGTCATAAATCCCAATACTAAAATGTCAAAATTTACACACTCATAAAGACTGCTGCTCTTACTTGGTTGTTATCGTCGCCTTCATTCCCACATCACTGCTCCCACCAAATCCGGTACTACCCCCCCCCTCTCTCTCTCTCTCTCTCCAGATGCTTATTTTTGGTATCATTCATGTTAGTATGTGATCTACCTGTCATTGATCGGCAAGAAAACCTTTTTCTAGTTGAATCACGGCTTAATTTAACAATCTACAGCATCCCTTGATTCTTCAATCAATCAATGGACGGAGCTAATGTTCAGTTTAATGTGACTTAGCGTTTACCTGATTTGGGAAGTGATTGAAGAAACAAATTTAATTAATCGACGTTACTTATTTTGAGTTTGATTTTATTGTTCCTCAGTGGAATGAAATTACCTTTTTGTTCAATCGTGTTTGTTTGCTCTTGTTAATATGCATCTGAATTCAACTGTTG
The DNA here is from genome assembly GCF_029641045.1 of Salvia hispanica. Classification (NCBI taxonomy): domain Eukaryota; kingdom Viridiplantae; phylum Streptophyta; class Magnoliopsida; order Lamiales; family Lamiaceae; genus Salvia; species Salvia hispanica. The sequence goes on from NC_142694.1 coordinate 55,816,687, forward strand.
CTCTGCTCAGGTACAATCCGAAATTCGAAGATCGCACAAAGTGGTGATTTGTGAAAAATGGCAGTGTGAGTCATCCTCTTAAGCTTTTTTTTTTTTTTTGCAATTTCAGTATGATAAACATATTTTTACCTTCATTTTACATTTTGGGTTTGTCATGTCCATAAATGTGAGTGTATTGGTTGTGATTGATGATCCGTAGAGTTGCTTCTGCTCCGGGGAAGGTTTTAATGACTGGAGGCTACCTTGTTTTGGAGAGGCCTAATGCTGGGATTGTGCTGAGTACAAATGCTCGATTCTATGCAATTGTAAAACCGCTTTATGAGGAAATTAAACCCGACAGTTGGGCATGGGTATGTGACACTCTCTGTCTGCATATTTATTGGTGTTCTTGTTAAAGATGAGAAATGATATTGTCGTTGTTGGTTGAAAACTATGATGAATCTTCATATCCTGCAAATTTTTTCTTGGGATATCTTTAGACTCTGAGGGATATGTGCTTATTCATCAGTTCAAATAGATTACAGTGGAACTCGTTTTAGATTTTCTATATGTTGCAAGGTTTGTGGTTTGGCCATTAGCTTTAGAATGTTGCTCTTTGCTGTTAACAGGTACGAAAGTTAGGTCTGGTTGTGCATTATGTTTGAGAAACTTCATGGCGAGCTATGATTAATGAGTGTCGTCCTTGATTAAATGCTTTTTTTTTGAAGTTGGCATGCATTCTTTATATTGTTTACATCTGTTTAACCCAAGAATCTGAGGAACAAAGTGTGATATCCTTTTTCCTACCTTCTATCAAATGGTTATGCTATTCAACATTGTGTTCCAGGCATGGACAGATGTGAAACTGACGTCTCCTCAGATGGGAAGAGAAATTATGTACAAATTGTCGCTCAAGAATCTCCAGCTACAGAGTGTATCCTCTAGGTGAAACACTGTATCCGTCTGTATTTCTCTCCGATAACATTAGTCTGTAAATTGTGGGTGTACTCATAACTGGAAACTATATCAGAGTTCCTCCAATTATCATCATATGCACAAAAACGTAGGTAGATAAGCATGGCTAATTACTGACGAGAGTTTTTGGCTTCTCCAACTTCAGTGATAGGAATCCGTTTGTTGAATATGCACTGCAATATGTTGTAGCAGCGGCTTGTGCCACGTTTGATCAACCTAAGAAGGATGAGTTGCAAAAACTTTTGTTGCGAGGTAAAGTCTGATACGGAGCATTGGATATTGCATTTGTTTTTAATAGATCTCCAAAGTTCTAATGCCGGTTCTGGCTTAGTGATGCAGGTCTTGACATTACTATATTAGGTTGCAATGAGTTCTATTCATATAGGAATCAGGTAATTTGTTTCTGCAGTGATTCCTCTGGATTTTTTCGTTGGGGCTTTTTACTAGTTTGTCCTTCAACTTAATGTCAAATACAGTTGAATTTTCATTTTAATGGTCAGTTCTTGGGTATCTGAATGCGAATATTTTTTACATAGCTGCAAGATCACTATTTTTTTTCATTGAGAAGCATCTTTACTGTAAGAGCAGCACCTTGGCGAGCTCATTTCTGTCTATTTTTTAGTATGGAAATGTCAGCTATGTTGTGCCTTATGCAGATTGAAGCACGTGGCCTACCATTGACCTCCGAATCATTGGCTTCACTTCCTCCTTTTACTTCAATTGCATTCAATGAGGAGGAATCAAATGGACAAAAGAGCAAGCCTGAAGTTGCCAAAACAGGGCTGGGCTCGTCAGCAGCTATGACGACTGCTGTTGTCGCTGCTTTACTTCATTACCTTGGAGTTGTCAGTCTCCCCTCAGAGTTCAGTGGTCCTCTTGAAGGGGATAGAGTTTCCGCAGACCTGGATGTCGTGCACGTTATCGCTCAAACAGCTCACTGTATAGCGCAGGGTAAAGTTGGTAGTGGTTTTGATGTGAGCTCTGCTGTTTATGGTAGTCAGCGGTATGTCAGATTTTCACCAGAAGTACTTTCTTCTGCTCAGGTATTCAATGTTCTGTTATAGCCCAATGATTTTACTCTAGGGTGGAATTTTGAATTTGGAGCTGTGTATAAAAGCATGTTTGTGGTTACTATTCACCTGCCTCAGAGAGTCAGAGAGCATTGATGGTGTAGCTAAGATGAATGCTAAACATGGTGTGTTATATGTATAATTAATTCACTACTAAAATGCAGGATGCTGGTCGAGGGACTCCAATTGAAGAGGCCATAGGGAATGTGCTAAAAGCTAATTGGGATCATGAGAGGACTAAATTTTCATTACCCCCAATGATGACTTTAGTAAGTTCCATAATATGTATAGCATATGATGATTGATGATATAATGCTAATATAAATGCTTATCTACTACTGGTATGATGGTATCGGGAACGATACCCCGACTTTCCCATTAAATGGCTGTATTGTTTTGTGCATATTACTGTTGAACCTTAGTTAGTAGTTGGCACTTGCTATAAGGTACTCCCGCGCAATGCACTTAGACCTTTGTCTTTCCAAGTCAGATACTCTGCCGACCAGATACAATCAGGTTCCTAAACTTGGATTTCTTATTATCCTAAACGAGCATTCATGCACTCTATTTCAAGTATTTTTTATTGCTTTATATGGTATGGATATTATTGACTCAACGACCCTCAAAAAATAGTTAAGATGTCCATATTCGATATCCTGCACATGCACTTGAAAAACCAGGAATGCTGTTCGATGCATTTATTTTAGCATGAAGTTCCTGGCAATCTTCTTTGTATCACTGCATAATTGTTATTCTCTTCCAGTTACTTGGAGAGCCAGGAAGTGGTGGATCATCAACACCGTCAATGGTCGGTGCTGTAAAGAAGTGGCAAAAGTCAGACCCTCAAAATTCCCTTGAAACATGGAAGAAGTTGTCAGAAGCTAATTCTGCTCTTGAGATGCACCTCAAAACCTTGAGCAAATTGGCAGAAATAAACATTGATGATTATAAATATACCATTATCAAATGCAGCACTGTCACATCCGAAAAGGTACTGACTTAGCTAGTACTCCCTCCGTCCCGGAGTATTAGACTCACTTCTTTTGGTCACACGATTTAAGGAATTGATATTTAAATAGTTAAAATGGAGAGAGTAAAGTATGAGAGAGGGAAAAAGTAGGGGAGAGAAGAGAGAAAAAAGTAGGTGGAGAATAAAATAAGATAGATGCTTTTTGCTAAAAAAGGAAATGAGTCTAATATGTTGGGACATCCCAAAAGGGAAAGTTGGTCTAATACCTTGGGACGGAGGGAGTATTCTTTATTCCATCAGATAGAATCAGAGTATTATTATAATCAGTGTTGCACACTTGCACTGGAATGTATCATGTAGTACTTCACTAAATCTTTTGCTGAGTATGGAATGTGTACATAATTAGCCATAAAGCTTGGATCTGTAGAAGCATGACTTCTTTCACTAATAATGTTTCTGGCTACTCTCTTAACAGTGGAGAGATGAAGCTCCTGAACCAAATCAATTAGAAGTTGTTAAAGCATTACTAGGAGCTCGAGATGCCATGCTTGCTATCAGGTGTAACATGCGCAAGATGGGCGAGGCAGCTGGGATTCCCGTAAGCTCTTCTATTTTTTATGCCCTGGGGCATTTTGAGTTTATTTTAATCATTTGTTTTAAATGAATATAATAGATTTATAAGTTGATCTCAGAACTGCTTGTTTGTAAAATTCTATGTTAGTTTATCCACCAATGTTTTGCTTAGATTCTTATACGACTTTTTGTAGAAGTATCTACCCATTTACACATGCATCAGAAGAGACTAACCAATATATTTAAATGGAAAGATTATATCCCAATACCATGCATTGCACTTGAATCTGAAGCTTTTTCATCTTCTATCAAAGTCGGCTATCTAATGATGAGTTCGACTCGTCCTTCTGCTAGTATGCATTGTACATTGACTTTACCATTCAAACTTCTTCATATCTGGTTGACCCTTTTTCCCGCGGTGTATACCTCTCCCAGATTGAGCCCCAGTCACAAACTCAACTGCTGGATACAACGATGAATATGGAAGGTGTTCTGTTGGCTGGTGTTCCTGGTGCAGGTGGATTTGATGCAGTCTTTGCTGTGACCTTGGGGGAGTCGGGCAGCAACGTGGTCAAAGTCTGGAGCTCCCTCAATGTGCTCGCCTTGCTAGTAAGAGAGGACCCTCGCGGAGTTTCCTTGGAAAGCAACGACCCTCGGGCAACAGAAATAACTGGTGCGGTTTCTGCCCTTCGAATCAAGTGAAGTTAAATGTTTGTTACTTCTTTTACCGGTATTGTCATTTGAAACTCAGGTAGCTAAATTTCAGTGAGTTTGATACAGGATTTTAACTTATTACCACTGTTAAAATATTGTGTTTGTTGCAAGATAATAAGGAAACAGAACATTTCTGTTGTATTTTACAATAATAATTTGTATGAGATGTTCCATGTGCATTTTCAACACTACTACTATTTATTTTACTCCATATAAAATGAATATGAAATTATGAAGAACAATTGTCTTCTTGGGTTACCCTTGTTGGTACGTAATCACATGGCCACACATATTTATCATATTTTCTCCCTTATTAAAATACGCATCTCACATGGATGCATATTAAGCACTTGCACGACAGAGAGATATATATGCTTAAAAAATCTTTTACTAAGGTAAAGGAAATAGGTGTGAGTTCATATTATTTTCAAAGGTAAAATCAGTTCTAGTGACTAATTCATCTGCTAATTTGCAGATACTAATTCATAATCATAAGGTGGGACATGGTAAAAATCAAGAATCGAATCCTATTTTATTTACAAAGAAAGCTTATAAGTACTAGCATTCATTACTTACATACACTGAATCATTTAATTTGATGGGCAAATACTTAATACTCCTACTATTCTTCTCAAGGGTGAGAAAATGCAATTGCTTCATATTTTTCATGTCATTGAATTTATATACGTAAAAATGACATAGATAGATTAGATACCAACTAAAATTTCGACGTCAAGAATCACTAAAGCCTAAAATTGCCACTAGATCAGTTTATGAGACTTACATATCAATCAATTAAAAGTCAGACTAAAATTATGAGTAAAGGAGTGTAGATTTTGTTATTGATTGTGTTTCTGCAGTGGAGTAAAAAGACATGAGCATCTTATCTTAATAATGATGTTGTAAGTGTGCCTAATTATCCCCTAAATTAAATCAAACATGATGTATATAATAAGTTTCGATAGTACAATGGTGTTAGTGGGGCAGAAGCAATTATGACAATAATGCAACTGTAAACATCAAGGTTGTATTGCTTGTTTGTGTACATTTATTTCATGTGGTCCTCTACATGTTCTCCACATCTTTTTCTTTTTTCCCCTGACATTGGAACATAAAATTTAATGTAGCATATAAAACAAAATAAAATATCTTTTCACAATATCATTTCTGATATCAGACGAAACACAATCCTATTTTTTACCGCATTTTTTTTATCATAGTCTCATTTTTACCATAAATAAATGCTATACAGTTAAAATTTTCCTATTTCATTAGTTATTATTGCCTATTGGATTTCGCACTCCACTAGCTTACTACATTCATATTTTATTATAAAATTTGGATATAATATTTTGAAATATTATTTAATGAGTTAAATGAAGAAAGAAGAAAGTATGAGAAAAAATAAAGTAAAGAAATGAATACCATATAGAATAAAGTGATAGAGTATAAATTGTGTTATTTCTTTTACTAAAATAAAATATGACTTATTTATAGTTGGACGTAGTGAGTATATAAAAAAAATTGAGAATCACATCCCATTAATTTTTTATACTATTATAAGTTCTTCACATTTTATAAAAACTTGTGCTAAGTTAAAAGAGAGACCATATCCTACCAGTATTAATTAAAAGTGAGACTATATCCTACTAGAATTGTTAAGATTCTTCATTTATTACTAAAATAGTGCAGTAGAGTAATTGTCAAACTAGCAGCCAAATGAATTCGACTTTTTCATTTGGACTTTGCTCTACAAAGTCGAGAAATATTTTGAATTGTGAGTGACATTGACGATGATCTTGACATATAGTACTAATACTTCGCCCGTTCCATAGTAATAGAGTTATTTTGTCATTTTGGTATGTTCATAATAATAGAATCATTTCCTTTTTTAATAAAAGTCTACACATTTTTCCACACCTACTTTACTCTCTCTCTCTTACTTTTTTCTCTCTTCATCTCTCTACCTTTTTCATTTTCCACTTTATTCACCCTTTACTTAACTCACCTAACACAATTTTTCTTAATCTCTGTGCCGAAAAGAAACGCCTCCATTACTATGGAACGAAGGTAATATAAAGCGGGGTGATATTTCATCAAAGAGACACATTTTAGTTAGCAATTTTTTGGATGGTAAAAACCATTTTGCAGGTTCCCTACGTTGTGTTGGCAACTCCATCCCTACAAATATGAAATTAAATTACATCAACTCAAGGAGTCGCCTGAATGAGACAGAAAACTACATCATGAAACATATCTATCAACCGCAATTTTTTAGTCAGAAATATAAAGTATGGCAAATTATCCTTTAAATATTACTCCTATCATAAGTAAATTATTGTTGACTCACCATTATTTGACTTGGTCGAGTGGCTTCTAATCGCGAGCCACTCGATCAAGTGCAATTTTCTGTCTTTGAAATTCAAACAATGAGCTCGACTCGACCAAGTGGTTGGTTTGATACCCTACTTGGGGTCTACTAGTGCTTTGTTATGATTCCTCTTCTTGTGCACCACACGTGTCGTGTGCTCATGCAAAATCGTTGCACGGGCCATGCATCCATGATCCCCGACTCTTCACTCTCGGCAGTACGTTTGATGAAGTTAGCCTAGTCCATCGTGCGAGTCGTCTCAATTTTCATCATGAAGATTACATAAATTTTCTTTTAAGATAAAATATCTGATTACACCAAATATTTGATTTAACACATTTGACGTAATAAAAAGAATTAAATATGGAATGGATATAATTAAAAAAGGAAAATTTGAGTAAGAAATGAAAAGGAATAAATTTAATTAAATTTATTGGTTCATAATAACGATATACAAACTTTTTGCTTAATTTGATATTTTTCATGAACTTAAAATTTGATTGAAAAAATAATAAATTTATCCCTTATAAGTGAATTTCACATAAGTTGAGGGAAAATTGATTTTGTGCGAAATTTACTATTTTGCAATAAGATTTGAATTTGGGGAAAATATCTAATTTTATCAAAAATTTATAATTTTAGAAATCAATATCCCGTTATAAAAATTTATAATATAATGAATCCTAATTATATCTATTACTAATATGGAATTATACACTCTAATTAGGGTGTAATTAATCTTACTAGTAATTGCTAACTAAAAATTTAGTGGTAAAATTTAGTCGTAAAAATAAAGGGTTAACTTTTTAAAAAATTAGTAAACTACAGTATTTATATCAAAATGAACTTTAATTTGTTTCAAATAAATACTAAATTTGCATTTGACTTTGTTTAAGGTTTTAATTGAAATTTGTACCAATTTTTTACAAATTAGTATGACAATTAGTAGTGTTTTTTTAAAGTTAACTACTCTCTCCGTCCCACAAAAGATGTCACACTTTCCTTTTTAATTTATCTCATAAAAGATGTCATATTTCCCTTTTTGAAAAAAGTTCTCTCTCACATGAATATAAAAATTGTATTTTCTCTTTCCATTTAACACACAAAATAAAACATCATAAAATCTCGTGCCGTCCCACAAATATGACATTTTTTGTGGGACGAAGGGAGTACATAAATACTCTAAGATCTTAATTAACATGGATAGTGTTTGTAGAATTTTTATAGCTTTTTTGGTATCTAAAAAGTCACATCTTTTAAGCCAAAATGCCCCAAAGTCATTAAGAGCATTTTTGGACTTTCCACCCAGATATACTAAATATGATATTTTCCTAAATTTTCCACCCAAGTAGTACTAAATACTATGGAAATTATTCTATTATTTATTTTGGATAAATTTACAACATAAATTTTTGAAATATAATTTCAAGTATTTGAGGAAAATATCTATAAGAAAGAGAGGGATTTAGAGTATAAACAACTTTCTTTTAAAATTTGATGTCAAATCAGTATTTCTAACATAAGTCCAATTCAAACTACAGACGATATACGTAATTTTTATCTTAATGGAGTGGTATTTATTTTATTTTATTTTTCTAACCATAATCGGATATAAAACGGAATTTGAAATTAAATGAGTATTGTACTCTCATCATTATGCGTTAATAAAGTTATTTTTTATCATCACGGATTAGGAAAGAGGTGTATAATATATTAAAATAAATAGATAATAACATAAGTAAAAAAAGTTATTTTTTAAAAGTACTCAACTAACCTAAAACCCTTCAATACAAAAAAATGACTGAATTATTATAAAAAAATGACTGAATTATTATATTAGGAGTAGTAATTAAAAGGAAAGACGATGTCTATTGCCGAGAATCCCACTCGCACCTAGCGCGTGACCCGCACGTGCTCCAACACAAACATTTGCAATTTTCAATCTTTAATCATTTAGATACACTGCCGACTCCAAACCGTGCAATCAATCGGACCCACCTAATCTCTCTCTCTCTACCCCTTCTGATTAATCGTCGTCTTACCTCCTCCAGCTATACATACACCCTTCCTGTACATACATGTGCAAAGACACAATTTTTATGTATGTATTTCCCCAAAAGCTAGATTCTTTGTGGTTCCAGCCTTTTTGATTTCTACAGTTGAAGCTTTAAAGTTTAAACTTTAAGGAAAGCACCTTTTAAAAATTAGGGACTGTTGATTTCATACACCTTCATCAATTTGTCCTTTCTTTCAGGTACATATGAACTTGAAAATTGATTTTTTTTCACTCTCTTTATAAGCATAAAGTTCTTACCTTTCTGAAAAGTCAATTTTTTTCATCCCTTTTGCTTTAAATCTCTGGACTCCCCTCTTTAATTTGTACTTGGGATACTGTGATTTGTGTATGTTACAAATGGGGTCCTGCAATGGAGTTGATTCGAAAGATTTTCTTGTAATGGGGTCAGAATTTAGTATTTTACTGCAAGTATATATTTAAATAAATTAAGTTTGCAACTTTGACTTGAATCCCTCGATGCTTTTCACTTTCTTCAATGAGGGTGGTTTTTTGGTTGAATTGTTATTTCGTTGTGCTGGAATATAGCATTTTCTAGCGGTTGATGTTTTTTTTATTGATTCAATTTTTTTTCAGATTTGGAGAGTACTCCACAAATCCGGCTATAGCGATTTGTAAAGTAATGTCATTGCTCTGGTAAGACTCTTGGGATCGTGCATTCTTGAATTAAATGTTTGTTTCATTCTTTAATTGGTTTTTATAAGGTTGTGCTATGATCTTGTTTAGTTATTGCTGAAAGTTCAAGGGTTGAATTTAGAGATATAACAATAATCTTGGTTTGGAATCTGTGAAATTTGGGTTCTTGGTTGTAGATAGACTAAAAAGGTTGGTGTGAGGAGAGATGGGGGAAAATGGAGCTGAGGATTGGAGGGAGATGGTGAGGAAAATGCTTCCGCCGGGAGCACCCATCCCGGATGAGGACAGAATGGATTACTCGATTGCTATTGAATACAACGGCCCTCCAGTCTCGTATGAGCTTCCCCGAGTGGAGCCTGTTGACATGGACGACAATGCAATCCCAACTGCTGAGCCTGTTTCAGAATCTCGAAGATCGCTGGCCTATGAAAGAGCAGCTGTAGTAGAACCAATACCATTGCCCATGTCTCGTATTGCTAGGGTTACTAGTCAGAGTAATCAAAGCCCTAGGGTGTCGGGAAGCTCGGAGTCTGGGGTTTCTGTGCTTCAGAATAACGACTTCGCTTCACATTCTGCCTCGGCTTCGCCTGGCTCGGTGCATAGTCGAGATATTCATGCAGGAAAAGAGCATGTCGGTGAAGGAAGGAGAGCCACAGTAGTAACATTTAACACTGTTGAAAGATCTGAGAGGAGAGTGGTGGATACTGAGAAGCAGGTGTATCCTGAATTTGTTGGTGTGGCGAATGAGAAGAAGAGGAAGAAAACGAGGAAGAAAACAAGAGTGTGCTATCGGTGTGGGAGAGGGAAGTGGGAAACGAAGGAGTCCTGCCTCGTTTGTGATGCAAAGTATTGCAGTAACTGTGTGCTTAGAGCAATGGGGTCAATGCCGGAAGGGCGTAAATGTGTCACCTGCATTGGGGAGCCAATTGACGAATCGAATCGGTCCAAATTGGGTAAGCAGTCGAGGTTGTTGTCACGATTACTTAGTCCTTTGGAGGTCAAACATATAATGAAGGCGGAAAAAGAATGTTCTGCTAATCAGCTTCGTCCGGAGCAGCTTATTGTGAACGGATATCCTTTGAAACCGGAAGAAATGGCGGATCTTTTTGGATGCCTTCTACCTCCCAAGAAGTTGAAGCCAGGGAGGTATTGGTATGATAAGGAATCGGGTCTGTGGGGAAAGGTAAAGTCTTTATTCGTTGCTTTTTCTCTATGCTTCCTTGGAATGTAAATGTGTTCGCTCACTTGTCAAATTTACAGGAGGGAGAGAAACCTGATAGGGTTATTAGTTCGAATTTGAATTTCACCGGAAAACTCAGTCCTCATGCCAGCAATGGGAATACAGAGGTATTCATGAATGGTCGAGAAATCACGAAACTGGAGCTGAGAGTACTCAAGGTCAGTACCTTGTCTAATGGCCGTGAGATTCATCTGTCAATAATATTACTTTTACAATTTCGTTGCTCCCTCTTTTTAACCAGTTAGAACAGTTCCTTTTCTGCAATTTGATGGATTTATTTCCTAAAGTAAATGAAATTGGTGCTGACCCTAGATATGCATTGATAAAACACCCTTGTTATTCAATCATTTTGCTTAGGGTGTTATGACCTAATTTGGATTGTTTGCTGTCCTGAATGGGAATGTTTCTTCTTAACTGCTTTAACAATAGGAAAGTGACCCACATTATCTACGTATTTTCTCAATAACTGGATTTGCGGGGATATATAAACCCAAACAGGTTTAATGCTCTATGATATCCATAAGACACAACTTCAATTTTACTGGAACAGATAAACAGGTGATGTTAGACATTATGTTTCCAACTCTTGCATCAGCTGATACTTATATTGTATATGATATTTTCTATTATTGGTCTTGGAAAAATTGCTGTTTGCTCCAACCTTCTTTTCTTTCACTAAGTTAGAACATAGGCTATTTAGGAAATTGGGAATGAATGACGAAGTCATTTTTACAAATGTGTCAACATAAGCAGTTAGGCAGTTAGGTTCCAATTTTGAGGTTTGCCTAATGAGATGAGGACTTTTCTGATTGGGTTTTAATGTTATTCGTTTTTAATTCAGCTTGCGAACGTACAATGCCCACGTGATACCCATTTTTGGGTGTATGATGATGGTCGTTATGAGGAGGAAGGTCAAAATAATATCAGGGGAAACATCTGGGAGAAGGTACGTTCCAAGAATAATATGCAATGTATAGATTGGTGGGCGGCCCCCAAAATCTGTTCACCAACGGTGTTTTTTTGTGACAGGCTTCGACAAGATTCGTGTGCTCCCTATTCTCTTTGCCTGTACCTCAAGGTCAGACTCATGTTCATAGGGACGAGGCTAGCAACTATACAACCATACCCAATTTCCTCGAGCAGAAAAAGATCCAGAAGCTTCTTCTACTTGGACTCCCTGGCACCGGTACCAGCACAATTTTTAAGCAGGTCATCTATATCAAGTTGTCGTAATGTATGAAGCAAAAATAAACTTATTTCGTGGATGTTTATGATATTAATCTTGTTATTTATTTTAAACAGGCGAAATTTTTGTATGGTAGTAAGTTTACCTCCGAGGAAATCCAGGAGATCAAGCTTATGATACAAAGCAACATGTACAAGTATCTCAGCATTCTCCTCGACGGTCGTGAGCGCTTTGAGGAGGAGGCCTTATCCGAGAGCAAACGGCAAGATTATGTTGGACAGGTCTCTGAATCAGGTACTAAACCAGAAGTTCTGGTAGGACATCAATAATTTTTCCGAACCATATATCTTTCGAGAGCATCTTGTTAAACTGTATCCATCGTAAGATAAGAAAAACATTTTAGATTTTTTTCCAAATGGCTTTTACTTGCACCTGAATTAGCTTCACATTGTGCTGAATTTTGATCGTAATGCAGGGGACGCCTTGGACTCGAATGAAAACAGTCAATGTATTTATTCACTCAATCCCAAGTTGAAGCATTTCTCCGACTGGCTCTTAGACATCATAGCCACTGGAGATTTGGATGCTTTCTTTCCTGCTGCGACCCGTGAATATGCTCCGCTTGTCGAAGAAGTGTGGAGAGATCCTGCCATACAGGAGACGTACCGGAGAAAGAGCGAACTTCACTTTCTACCAGACGTGGCGGAATACTTCTTGAGCAGGGTATCTTTATCACTCTATAAATTTTTTAGACTATTTTCCCGTCCTCTTGAAAACTCGTATTTTACTATCAGAAGCTCTTTGCTAAATCTTTGGTTCATTTGTAACAGGCGGTTGAAATATCGAGTAATGAATATGAACCTACGGATCGTGATATATTGTATGCGGAAGGGGTGACTCATGGTAACGGCCTGGCCTTTATGGAGTTCTCCATGGACGACCGCAGCCCAATGTCAGAAACCTACACCGAAAATCTGGACACCGCGCCTCCTCCTCTCACCAGGTTCGTATTTCTATTACGAAGAGTCAACAATATAGCTGATGAGAAAGAAAAGAATGTTGGTATATGAAATTCTGCCTAATGGTTTCACACACTTGAAATTTACTAAGTATCTATTCTAATAAAGATTTTGTACGTCAGGTATCAACTGATCAGAGTGAACGCGAAGGGGATGAACGAAGGGCGCAAGTGGGTCGAGATGTTTGAGGACGTCCGTGCAGTCGTCTTCTGCATCGCGTTGTGTGACTACGATCAGGTGTGGATATTCCCGGAGGGCCAAGGCAGCGGTTCCCTTCTTCAGAACAAGATGATTCAGAGCCGGGAGCTCTTCGAGACGATGATCAAGCACTCGTGCTTCACCAACACCCCATTCGTCCTTGTCCTGAACAAGTACGACCTCTTCGAGGAGAAGATCAGCCGCGTCCCTCTCGGCACGTGCGAGTGGTTCACCGACTTCAGCCCCGTCCGTCCCTACCACAACAACCAGTCCCTCGCGCAGCAGGCATACTTCTACGTCGCCATGAAGTTCAAGGACCTCTACGCCTCCCTCACTGGCCGGAAGCTCTTTGTGTGGCAGACGAGAGCGAGGGAGAGGTCAACTGTCGACGAGGCATTCAAGTACATACGAGAGGTGGTGAGGTGGGACGACGACAAGGGGGAGACCTACTATAACGGTGCGGAAGACTCGTTCTATAGCACGACGGACGTCAGCTCGTCGCCGTTTATCCAACAAGAGTGAGAAAGAACGTATTTCTTCTTCAAAAGCTGCAGCTGAGAATGTGTATATAAATGGAAGAAAGAAAAATGAGAGACGAAAAATAAGCTATTGGTTTGTTAAATTTCGGGAGTTAATGAGATTTTAGTTGGCAGCTGTGAGTCTGATTGTGACATCGTTTGTATACATATTTTTGAGCTAGAGATATGCGTGGCGTTCACAGTCCATTGATGGGCAATTTCCAAGTCCACATATTTATTGAATGCACTATTTCAAATCACTAGTTTTTATGCTTGATTTGGTTTTGTTTGGTTTTCTAATTTAGGGTTGTCTAGATTGATGTGTGAGAGGTCGGGCTGAGAGCATAGTACATATCAATTACTCTCTCCGTCTTCGAATATGAGTCACATTTTGATCGGACACAGATTTTAAGAAATGTAAAGAAAAGTTGGTTGAAAAAATTAGTGGAATGTGGGACTTATTTTTTTATATTGGTTTTATAATAAAATGTGAGTGAATTGAGTTAGTGGAATGTGGGACCTACTTACTATTTATGGTAAAAATGAAGTGTAACTCTTAATTGGGGACGGATCGAAATGGAAAAAGTGTGACTCTTAATCGGGGACGGAGTTAAATTCTCCAAATTCTTGTCCCACATCGGCTTGGTGATGATCCTAGCTTCTCTATATAAGTGTGGATAACCCACCCTTTTATGAGGCCTTTTAAGGGGCGAGTGGCCCATTTCTAATATGGTGTCAGAGCAGGGCCCAAGTCGATGATGGTTTATCTCTTTATCTCTTCTCTTGCCTACCCACGTGATGGAAGTCCGATGTGTCATTCCGGCCCACACGTGAGGGGGCGTGTTAAATTCTCCAAATTCTTGTCCCACATCGGCTTGGTGATGATCCTAGCTTCTCTATATAAGTGTGGAAACCCTCCCCTTTATGAGGCCTTTTAAGGGGTGAGTGACCCATTTCTCAAGGAAATTTACTAGACTGCAAGGTCTAGGAACATCGATAACTAGGAAGATTACGGTCGTTGGACTCATCTTCAGCCTGTTGTCAAAGAAAATAATACCTCAACTCACTACACTCTAACTAGCATAGAGAAGCAAGGGTCGAACCCACAGAGATAGATAGGACGCGAGTGAGAGTTAAGAGGACTCTGGACTGTTTCTCAAGGAAATTTACTAGACTGCAAGGTCTATGAACATCGATAACTAGGAAGATTACGGTCGTTGGACTCATCTTCAGCCTGTTGTCAAAGAAAATAATACCTCAACTCACTACACTGTAACTAGCATAGAGAAGCAAGGGTCGAACGATAGATAGGACGCGAGTGAGAGTTAAGAGGACTTTGGACTGGTTTGGCTGCTGCCACGCAAACTTGAGTTGAGAACTTAACTACTAGACTCGGGAAGTACACATGATCTACTCTAACAGCTAGACCTAGGAAAAGGAAAACATAATGAAAATAGGCATGAAGTTAACAGAGATTTAAACAGAGTAGCACTTCAACGATGAAATTTATCAGACCTAGTGAACAACTTTCCTAAAATGACTAGACAGACGAAAACAAGACTGTGGGGACCATTTCCAAAAACATCAAAGGTACGAATGAAAAGCTGCAAATAACTAACTATGAATTTAGCTAACGTTCATCTTCATATCTTCAACCGATTCAAGCGTAAACATGAATGAAACAGAACAACAACCCGGATTTAAACTGAACATGACGATTCGAACGTCGGAAAAACACAAATCACCGGAAAATGCTCAGATCTACAATAACTAGACGAAGTAAACTAAAAGCAGTAACTGAAAACCAAAAACCATGCAGAATTCAATAGATATAACATCGGATGCTTCATCCGCTCCGGATCCAAGCCATCCACAAGAAACCACAACAAATTCCATCTCTGATCACTCCGATCTAGCCAAATTCCACGGATCAACTACAATTCCAACACAATCCAACTTCAGCAAAACAAATCAAGTGCGAAAAGCATCCAAAGTAAAGCAACAATCAACGCAAATATAAAACAAAAACAAAACATAAACTTCCATAGCTAAAAGATTCAGAATTCAACAAGGATTCAACAACAGAACAAACGCCGAGCTTCGAACAACGAAGACTCGGGAAAATTCAGAACATAAATTAAAACGAAAGCAGTAAATTGTTGGTACACAACAGCAACTCAAAAAACAAACCCCAAGCCCATGAATTTCCGATATCTCCCAAGTGTGTGTAGAAGTGTGTGAAAGTGAGCTAAGAGCAAAATGTGAGAGATGATGATTTCATGTGTGTTGCATGCTCTCTATTTATAGACGTGGAGGTGATCTTCTAGAATCTTCTTGAATTCCCTTCTTTGCCCTCCATTTAGCAATCTCCTCCGTCTGGCAATTTTTTCCTTTTCTGCCCACTTTCTCTCCAAACTCCTTCACCAGGTGATTTTCTTCCTTCCTTCCTGGGTTTGGCGATTTCTCCTACACACCTGACTCAAAAGCTGTGTTAGAACCAGAAATTCATTGAAATTAACCCCATAACCAATGCATGAAATTAGTCTTATCAATGAGATACGGTATGGCTATAAAGTTTTAACTATAACTAGGGTTTTGAGGGTTTATGGATTTAGCGTGAGAGGAATGATGTGGTACATACTTTATGTGAGCACCACTTTTGTTTGATGCGCGTTTAGTGTTGTTGGTTTCGAATTTATATATTTAGTTTGATTCTAATACATTAAAAAAATTAAAATTTTTAATTTCACAAATTTCATAAAAATCAAAGCTCGATTTGCTCATTTTCTCAATAATTTTAAATAAATTAATAAAATAACAAATTAAGCTTTGATTTTTATGAATTTTGTGAAATAAAAAATTTTGATAATAATTTTTAACATTAAATGTGCGTCAAACGAGAATTGTGAGAAATAAAGTATGTAGCACATCAATCATTCCTTTGTACTATTTGGGTATAGATTCTGTTATGAGTAAGGTTCTTACAATGAAATTATACCCTACTTTAGATTTCTGTTTGCCCGAGTTAGACATAAAACAAAATATATTCATGTTTATGAGATTCATTCATGGTTCTAGATTCTCAATTGCTCACATGGCCAGGGAGAAATTCCAATCCTCCTACAGCCCAAAATAATGGTTCAAATTTTTTGTGTAATTTCAGCATCAAGATTTGAAGTCATACAAAAAAACCTACCACCCAATTGGACAAACTAATAGTATCTCAGAGTTTCCTAACCATGCATACCCCCAAAGCACGATATCACGGTCGGAATCACGCTTGAACAGTATTGCACGTTTAATTTTTACCTTGCCGCATTGGATATCTTGTGTTGGAATCTCATAGATCAACGATGCTTAAAATGAGTAAACACAAATTTAAATAATCCTGTTCAATAGAATGATATTGCAAAAAACTAAATGAGTGTTACAAGTATGGTTTCTGGCTGGAAACATATATTCAGTCGCATTAAGAGATCAGCCTCAAAAAGGGGAAAGAAATACAGGCAACTGCAAGACAACCGTAACAACTGATTCGTTTCCGGCGGAAGTAACAGATTTGGCCTTCTAAAATCATTGTCAGAGAAGAAACCGAAGGCATAAGAAGATCATGCTGCAACAAGATCAGGTGTCTCAGCCTCAACAGATAACAAAGCAGTGTGTACTTTGTCCACCCAGTTGTCCAGCCGGTCACGCAACGACTTGATCTGAGGGATCCCTAAAACTCTGGGTTGCACCCATGAGACATAAACTGTTCCCTCTACTTGGTCAATGATTCCTTCAATCAGATGCACCTGCAATGAGATTAACAAGTAAATACTCTCTCTAGGCCCCTAGATGATTTAAAATTGTCCTGATTTCGGATGTGAGATTTGCAACAAGTTCTGAGCTCGGGTGATGTAATTAGACAATTATTCTACCAGCTCCAGGACAATTCAGAAACTGGTTCAATTTTTTACTGACTAAACATTTCTATCCTACTCTTGATCACATTATGAAAGTTCAGCATAACAAATAAAAAATATTTGAATCCACTTACAGAAAGGCTCTTCATGAGAAGATACTCCACATCTTCAACAGTAAGTTTTGTTCGTTCAGCAATGATACTTAGCGGAATAGTCCTATCTTCTGATGGTCGGCTGTAAGTAGGAGTAGTTCTTCAACTTCAGAGGAAAAAAAATACGATGCAACGTAACTCAGGCATAAAGAAAGAAATTCACCTGAATATGATCTCCATCAAGCAAAGAATGTTGATCTTCTCAAGAAGCTTTTTCTCATTCTGGACTAATGCTGGTTGGCTGCTGAGAGCGGCTCCATGTACACGACACAGTTCTTGATAACGCACTAAATCACCAGAGTTAAATGCTTCGAGAATATAGTAAAGCCACTCAACTTTAGTTCCCATAAGACTTTTAATCTGCAGAAATTGCGGAAGTAGAAAGATTATTAGCTTATAAACAAGTGCTGAGAAAAGGAATGACAAAGTGGCACATGTTCAGATTTTCCCTGTCTTCTTCATTAACATGATAGTTGTATTTTGGACATAACTCAGTTAGATAAAAGTAAGAAAACTGAGCCTCCAATGAAGGTGCAATTTAACTAGAAAAACTTTACAGTGTCATTATAATTATGTGATAAAGCATGAAGGAAATGCCCATATCAGGAAGAACACAGTTTTATCCAAGCAAATTTTATGATAGAAGGAAAATATGCAACAATGCAACATAATGATCGGAGTATCGGACAAATACATTACTTGTATTCACAGTACAAGTCTTCACATTATATGTCGATTGTAATTCATAATTAGCCATAACTATATCTATTAGTTACACAATGTTACTTCAACTCAAAGTTCATTTAATTATTCACAGCAATATTAGCAGGCATACTGGGATACATTCTAGCACCAAATGGTTAGAGTGATACACACCATGACCTCTCTAATGTTCAGAAGAAATAAGCTTTAACCAAAAATTCAGAACTGGCACCGACAAATTACTTACAATTGGATGAGCAAGAAGTTCACCGAAGTTGTAGATGTTCTCCCCCAATAAGGCCGCCAGAGATAAGTCAAATGTCAAATCCTATTAAACAAATATACACGTTTAATTCAACAGCAATGACATCATTAAAATTAGTGGGAACATCCAACAAACATACTATTAGAACACCAGAAAATGCATGCATTTCAATGTGATTCTAGTTATGACTGACAGTAGCTATAATGATAATAAAATAATTAGAGAAAACAGAATGACCATCAATTACAGCATGATAAATAAATAAACAGCTAGTTATTGTCTCTCACAGCATGATAAATAAACAAACAAATTCGAATTTTCAGTAACAGTGTCAGGATGAAATACCAGCCTGATCTATGTAGAACTAGTTATTGTCTCCTCACAGAGAAAGGCAGCCCCTTTAAGGTTTAAAGAAAGGACTAAAAAACCATGATAGGAATTGCTCTAGTTACAGACAGATCAATGCATCTCAAGAGAAGTATATTTTTAATTAATTTCTTATATTCTTAAGAGAATATATTGATTTGAACCTACTTACCTTATAAGGTGAGCAATTGCAAGATAAAGACAACAGGCTCTTCGAGCAATTCAGAAGACCATCTCTAAAATTGAACCTAACTCCTAGTCCTAACCACCAAAGCAGCAGAACTAATAGTGGTTGAAACAAACTAATTTCTACTACATGCCACGCTTAATGCCAAGGAGACAACTTATAAGGGGTAGAACATATATAAATTATTGCAATAACAAGAGGCATAGTTGAAAACATACAGGTGGCCTAGGAAGATCCCTGTTTAGTAGTCTAGCCTTTACTACCTAAAGTGTTCCACACACTCAGCCACTACCATATACCCCTAATATCAACTTCAGAGAATATTTTTAGCAAACCTATATGACCTAAACTGGTCTATTTGGACACTCCTTCAAACCTCAACATGGACATATTTCATGCAATAACATGATTAGTAGGATATCATTTATGCAGTGTTTAAGCCATGCTAAAAAAATCAAAACCCAATAAAAGTAAAATGACTATACACAAACATTAATAGTCCACAGATTCAATTACATTAATATGAAAGGTCTTGGGCTTCCATGTCAACTAGAATTATTGCACAACTGAATGCTGGATTTTCTCATAATCAGAAAATGTATGAATTATCAAACACCAGCATTGTAAACAATAACATACCAGCTTAAATGATTCTGACAAAGTCTCAACTGAAGTGTAAGCTAAATATAGAAGAGCACTTCTGTAGAACTCAGCAAATTCTTGACGGGCTTTATGATATTGTGATGAAATCCAATAGTAGCTAGCATACACAGATGGATCAATGTCAGTCATGCTGTCAAGAGTACTCTTTCCCTCTTCTAAAAGTTTCTTGCATTCCTTTTGGTCTCCCAGCTCGAGCTTAAATAAACCAATCTGCATATTGATATAAAGTATCGGCTCCTCTATCCGTACTTTACTGGTAGTACGGAGCTTCTCTATCACTCCTTCAAGATATGATATGGCAGCATCTTTCTCTGAATACCGCCGAGAAACTATGACAGCGAAATGGGCAAGCTTGAGTAGATTGATCTTTGTCTCAAAATCAGTTATAAAGTTTTGGTAGAGTTGGATTAGGGAATCCCCAGCCTGAATTAGGGCAAAAGAAATAAAAGGGTTAGGTACAAATCACCTACAGAAATGACATGGATTTCAGAAAAAAAGAAAAGAAAATTTAATCAAAGTGAGAGAAGAATTTTGAAGTGATGAATCATGAATGAACATTATTCAACTCAAAATTATGTAACCCAAATGCTAGCAGGAAGTAGGAAAAATGAGATGCAGTCAATAGCATAACTGCATAAGAAAAACAAATTCACTTCTGACACTGAGGTAAGTCAGGAAGATATCCCTTCACAGTGTGATTTCTATGACTAGTGAACTTTTCGTTCATGTTAACAAATTCAAAGAGACATGCGGTTTACAATGAGGCAGAAATCACACAGCTTGATGCTTGGAATCAGGATAAGTAGATGCCTGTAAGAGCATAGCTTTACTAGTCCTTTCTAACCATGATTACCCTAGGTAGAAAAATTCAGAGTGTGGGAATATTCACTACATTACATGCATGCCATTGGTGTGACATATATATGGAAAGAATGATAATGAGCAGTTTATCTATGTAATGATAATGTATAGCCACATTATGCAGTATAATAAAGCTAAACTAGTACTCTGTATAACAGAATATTGTGTCTTGCAAATGGCATTATATATACAGAAAAACCAAAAAAGTTCTCACCAGATGAAGAATTGTAGAAGTAGCAAATGGGTTTTGACCAAATAAAGAATTCTTCCACTTCAAAACATTTTGATCAATTTGATTCTTTCAGGAATTGATTGCACATGCAAGTACAGAAACTACTTGCATATGCATTTCATGTTCATCTTAAAATTTTATAGCCACAAACCATGAATCGGAAAAGCACCTTTGTTGTATTACTATTATCAAACTATACCTTTACAATATAGGGATCAAATCACATAAAAGAAGAGTGTCAGGATTTGTAATACTCCCAACATCCATGACAAATAGTCCCATTTTGCCATTTTGGGATGTCCACAAAAAATAGTCCCATTTCAAAAAATATAAAGTTTCTCTTTATTACTTTACCCACTTTTTCTCCTCTCTCTCATACTTTACCCACTTTTTCTCCCCATCTATCTTCCTCTACCTACTTTTTCTCCTTCTCTCTTACTTACCAATTTTCTCATTAAAACTCATGCCGTCCACAAATGAGACTCTTTTTGTGGACGGAGGGAGTATAAAGATCTGAACTTGCAAAATATCATAATATTTTAATTCTAAATAACTGACTGCCAGTCATAAGCACTAGTATAGTATAAGCTCACAAGCAGTTGCAGTACTTTGTCAAATTACCTCTTGTCTATAACTATACAGTTACCGAGTAAACAGAATTGGCAAAAAAAAAATATGCAGTGTCCTTTTAGAGAAATGGAGCACTTGGCAGTATCAGGACTCCATTATGATCCTTTGGTAATGAAAATAGCATGCAAAGAAGCGGACAAGCAAGAGATATATAAATGGATTTCTTGGGAACTTAAAAGAACTTTTGAACTTGATATTTGAAGCGGACATGCTGTATTAAGTACTATGAACTGTATTTCTTTCACTCAACAAACTTAAATTATGTGAATGAAATCCAAGGAAGTGGTTTTCAAAATGAAGTGCCACTCAGCCAACATACATGAATACCAAATCATTTCCATGCGTAACCCAAATATCAGGCTAATTTCCTAGGTTTTTCATAAACATCCACATAATTTCACAATTAACCGTATGCACAACCAGTCTATGCAAATACCAACAATCATGACAGAAATGAGTGAAAAAATCAACAATGGTATGATAACCCAATCAAAAAATTCAATCCCCTCAAAAACATCACCGATAACAAAACCCTAGCACCAAAACCCCTTCCCCACATCCCAAAACTCAACCTAATTTCTCCAACACAAAGCAAAAGTGCGATTCACTATTTTATCACGGAACAAAACAGAAACCAAATCAACACAAGAATAACACAATCAAAACGAAAAAAATAGCAACAATTCGCATGAACAAAGCTCAATTTTCAGGCAGGTAAGTGGTCCAGCACCTGAAAGACGGCGAGCGTGACAAATTGCTCGAGCTTGAGCGTGAGCTGGTGCCAGAGCTTCCTCTGGTACAGATCTGAAAGAGTGGTGTACCACTCGCTGAGCTCCGGATGCGCATTACGCAGGGATTCCAGATACTGAAGAGCCGCCATCGAATTTCTTCCGCCGTTCAATATCACACGAGACAGTGGTGCTTCGCCGGTAAAAGAGAGAGAAATCGAAGGAGGTGGAGTATAATATGTTGAGTGTATCTGCAAATTTAAATGTTCCTCAATTTTGATTTATTTTCCCCTCTTTTCTTTTTCCCAAAGAAACGAATTAAATAGGTTTGTTCGCTATTGGGCTTCCTAATGGGCCCAAAATGACCCAGCCCGTAAATATCATGTGATCCAATTTATTGGTGTTTCGCCAACCAAAATCCCAATCACAGTATCCACATGAAAGTGCGTGTGTGACTGTGTGTGCTGCAATTATTTCAATTTGACTTCTAAGCGAAGCAAAGTTGCTATTCTCTCCCTATTAATTCTGTCAAAAATCGCAAACGCAACCTAAACAATCGGAAAATGTTCAGTTTACGAGCATTCTTCCTGCTTCTTCTGATCATCGCTTCCGGCGAAGCAGCGGCTGGCGGTCGGAGGTGGCAGAGGAAGCCATGGATGAACCACGGAAGCTTCCGCGGTCCCCGCGATCGCCTCGTGAATCCAACGGCTGAGCATCCGCTTCCAGTTCCTAAATTGCCTATTTAGTCTCTAAATCTGGCGAATTTGCTCTGTTCGTGTAGGTGTTTGATTGTTGACGAAATTGATAGCTAATATGGAGTTGTGTATGTAATTAAATTCCTAATTTATGTGTTTAGGGTTTACAGTTTTACTATGTGAGGATCGTAATTACTCAATTACTTGTATTTGTAATTTTCAATTAGTTCGCTCTTAGTTGAGAGTATGTTAAGAAATTAACTAGTACTACTACTAAGTGCTAATAACTGTGCATCTATTCATGATTGTATTGCATTAATATACCAAAGAAATGCTAGTATTAAAAAAAAATTAATCAAATTCACTTTTCAAATTCACCAGTAATCAATCTATAAAACCACTTTGACAAGGTAAAACAACAAGGTGAAGGTTTTTATACAAAAATAAAAAGAAAGGTTGTTGA
Source organism: Salvia hispanica (assembly GCF_029641045.1). NCBI lineage: Eukaryota > Viridiplantae > Streptophyta > Magnoliopsida > Lamiales > Lamiaceae > Salvia > Salvia hispanica. The sequence continues at coordinate 55,840,059 of NC_142694.1, forward strand.
TATTGATCAAGTATTGAAGCTTATTCCAGATGCATTACACTCTTCCAGCAATTTGAGGATGTTGTGCTCGGGAGCACTCATAGATGGCAGAATGCGTCGAGGAGGCTGAGGCTTCGTTCTTGGAGTCTCGGGTTCGCTGTCGATCTGTTCCTCCAAAACCGGGGTCTCCACCCTTCGGGATACACCTGACGATGCTCTTTCCTTCCAGATCCTTCCATCCTGATCGTCACACAAACATACAAACATCGGGTAAATTAGATTGATTGCAACAATCAAACACTCCCTTATGACATTGATATTGCCTTTTCTTGATCTTTCCTGATTATGAATCTAGATTTGCAGAGAATTAACTAATATGAATACAGCGAAGATTAATTTTGTGTAGCAAGAAAAAAAAGGGCGGTGGTCCTTCAAAACAAGTAATCATCAAGGGAAACTGTGACCAGAAACAATAAGCTAAGCTCATTCACAACTCAAGCTAAAGGTATAATATTTATGTGAGATATTAATTTCTTGAGATACAAATACAATATCATCATATTAGAAAACTCGATCATGCTTATATACCTCAAGATAGCATTTAAAAAGAGTTGATATACTAACTTTAAGCAAGGAAATTTATTTTCATAAGTATTTCCTATCAAGTAAGGCTAGGGATCAAACTTACATTAAGAATGGAAGGCTCGGGTTGTGGACAGAGGATAGGTTGGTCACTGTCGAGAGGCTCACTTGGATGTTCAACGGGCTTAAACTCAACTGCTACTTCAATCCCATGGGGAACAGCAGACGTAGCTGTCGACAAGATAGCAGTGGTTGGAGCATCTGTGCTACAAGGCAATACTCCCCTTTCATCCTATACATCAAGAAAATTAAACAACTTATACCATAAGCAATGAAACACACCAGAAACACCTAAATCCAAGTTTGGAAAAATGAAACAAGTAATCATTACAATATAACAAGTATATCAGTTAGTTAATTCTTCATTTTGTATGCCATATAATACAATAACTTTTCAATCATAAGTTCAATATCAACAGCGAACACATATTTGAAAGAAGTAATCTTGCAAACAAGAAATCCAATCCTAGCAAACCCTTTACCATGGAGTATATACTCATAGTACATATCATAATTCAGTACAAACAGATAGAGAAACCAAACCACATCCAAGAAATTAATTCGATAATCAATTTTTCTCTTAAGGATTTAGTATAGTTTCAATAAAATGATGATCTAGTTGACTAGAAATCCACTAGCAATCCAAATGCCCCAACTGAAAAAAAAAAACATTAGCATAATCAAATCACACTACAAAATGGACAGCATCATCCAACTCTTCATCAAATAGGCCAAAAACCAAGAAACATGAAGTCCAATATACTCTTTAAGATGAGACAGAGTAGCTCAAATAAGGGAGGGGAAACTTGCTCAAAACTACACAGCATCATCCAACCATTCAGATGTGCCAAAAATCCAAGAAACAAGAAGTAAAAAAAAATCAATCTTTAAGAGAGAGAGAGAGAGAGCTTACAAGAGAACTTTGAGTGCGGCGATGGCTACCTCTGCCAGAAAATCTTGAGAAAATCCCCACCATTTTTTCCAGGCAGCAAAAAAATCAGCTTACAATCGAATTTCGAAGGGGGGTTGAGCTGATTCAATCCGCCAACCAAAAACGATGTATTCCAATTTTTGGTCTACTACTCAGAGAGAGAAAGGGTAGCTCACTTATAAATGTAAGGAATATGAAAAAGCTCAAATCTTGGCTTGTGGTTTGGGGTTTTCTGGTGGGATTCCATCTGTCTCCTCACGCTATATGACGATAGACACACTTGATTTTTCACACACAAAATAAACTATGCAAATTGAATAATGAAGATTAATAGGTGGCACACAGTTATTGTTATTGTTTATCAAGTTTATATTATTGCAGACGTTGAAGAGGATAGAGAAGAAGAAAACATGAGGTGAGACAAAATGGCCGGTTTGGGAGAATCATCGTTGGAAATAGGATATGTACTGCAATTAAAAGAAATTGGGCCACTTGATTAATGTTATTATTCTGTTGATTGCTTTTCGCAATTTTCTTCACAACTTAAAGGCATTAATTAATTATTCGTGGGAGAGAAGAAAAAAGACACATTTTTATATAGCGTAATGTAAATATTCTTAGTTTCGTCCTTCAAAAAATTATTAGTGTGTATCTAATTAGTATTGTTTAATATACAAGCACACCGATAAAGATTGTATAGTATTGTTTAATATACAAGCACACACATAAAGATTGTATAAAAACGATACTCTCTCTGTCCACAGAAAATAGGATATATTAAAAAAATGAAAGTTTTCAACAGCTTCACTTTTACTTTTTCTCTCTCTCTCTAACTAATACTCTCTCCGTCCCACTTAAGATGACACGTTTTTCTTTTTAGTTTATCCCAACTAAGATGACACATTTCCTTTTTTGGAAACTTTCTCTCTCCAATTAACACACTCAACCACTTTTTTCTACCCCTATTAAAATATTCACATTTCTTCTCTCTCCATTTTAATACTTCCACCCACCTTTTCTCTCTTCAATTAAACACATTAACCAATTACTCATAAAACTCTGTGCCGGCTAAGGAATGTGTCATCTTAGCCGGGACGGAGGGAGTAATATGGATCCTACTTTCCACTAATACTACTTCTGTCTTACTTTTTATTCTTTTCTCTTACTTTTTTCTTTTCTTTCTTATTTTACCAATTCTATATTAAAATTCGTATCATTCACAAAGTGTTCTATTTTTCGTGGACGGAGGGAGTATTCTTTAGAAGATAATGTGTAACAGTGTAAGTAGTTTGAGAGTTGAATAGAAAGTGTGACTAAATTTTCATAAATATATTATTGAATATATTTGATGACAAACTTTTAAGATAAAACTCTTGCAAAACGACAAGCTAGTAGTACTAAATGCATATTATGCACGTCTTCACAATTATTTATTATAAACAATTAAAGTGGCTATAAATAAAGAATCAGTTGCATGCTATGACATATGTAATGTTGACAATCAAAATTTAATAATGCAAATTAGGTTTCAAGTAATACGTGAATATGACATTTTTAAAAAATAATAATGGGACTTTCCCTTGTTGCAGGTTTTTTACTATACAACTTTTGGATATATCATATAGTATAACAGACCGACTTATTTACCACATCAAAAGAGGAGTATATTAATTCAAAGTCGCTTTAAGAAATGAATTAAAAAATGTGTATAACAGTAGTTTGTTGAACTTTGCTACCGGTTTCTCTCTAACATAAAAAAATTGTTGGATGAATTATTATTCCAGCATTATTGAGTGAAAATTTAGAATAACATATTTGTGAAATTAGTTGAGTAATTAACTAATATCCGAATCAGCGTATTAAAGAAGTCAATAATTAATGAAATTTTCTTAGTTCTAAAATGCCTAATACTTTGATACTAATAGATTGGAATCAGATCACATTAATCAGACGAAGACATACATACCATACATGTAACATGTGTGTGCATAAAGATTTAATCTTTTATATATCCAGCTCACAAAAAAGCATATAATGTCCCCTTAAAAGAAAAAGCATCTTTGAACGTTGCCTATCCGTGTAGTTCACGAATAAAGCTAATTTCAAGCATTAGTTATGGGGATAAATTATGTGATTTTCTAAGTTTAACAAAATTTTATAAGCCAGGTGTATAGAGAAACCGTCAGCCCCAAAAAAAAGGAGAGGATTACCTGGAGGAAGAAGTTAGCGGGAGAAGTGAGCAGAAGATGGAAGAGTTGCTAGACGAAGGAGCATCCAAACGGAGGGCAAAATGGAAATCACCAAGAAGAGTCTAGAAGCTCTACCCATTATAAATATGAGCACGCGTTCAACATGAAGAGGACCTTTTTTTTCTCAACATCAGCTCTTGGCTCCATTTTCTCATTTTCTCTACACACATTCTTAGGGGGAATCATCTTCGTGGTTCACGTTTCTAATTCAGTTGTGGTGTAACACCGTCTCCACGGAAGCGAAGATACAATCTCTTATTTGCTTTTTGTTTACATTTCGGATTTTCCAAGTCTTCGTTGTTCGAAGCTCGGTCGTGTTTTGCTAAGTTCTTCTCGGATACTGCTTACTTGTTATGGGATTTACGTTTCTGTTCTGTTTTATGCTATATTTACATTTTCTCTTGCTTTCGATGCTTGTTGATGTTTGATCTGATGTTGGAGTTTGAATTGCACGGAGGATTGTAGTTGATTGGTTGGATTTGTTTGGATCTGCGAAGATTGGAGATGGAAATGGTGTTGGATTGTTGTGGATGGCTTGGATCCGGAGTGGATGGAGCTTCCGATGTCTGTTCACGTATGCATGGATGTGGTGTTTGAATGTTGTTTTCTTGTTTACCCCGTCGAGTAATAGTAGATCTGTTTGAATTCCTGTAGTTAATCGCTTTTAATCGGTTTTGTTTAAGTTGTTCTGTTTCGATCCTTGCTTTGCTCTGTTTTTCATCTGTTATTTCGTGATAGAAGTTAGAGAAGATGATGTCGTTGTTAGTTAGTCCTTTAGTTGGTTGATCTGCAGCTTTTTCTGTCGTACCATGCTGTTTTGGGAAATGGTCCCCACGTTTCGTTTTTCCTCTGTCTAGGCTAGTTTAGGAAGTCGTTTACCAAGTCCAGTAGTTGTTTCAAACACTTTTGGTTATTATGCATGTTATGGTGTCTCTGCCTAGATCTAGCTGTTAGAATAGAGCATTTCATTTTCCAAGTCTAGGAATTAAATCTCAACCCCGAAAATTGCGTGGCAGCAGCCAAAAAATAGCGTCCAGATCTTTTAGCATGTTTACTTACGCATCTGTCTCTGTGGATTCGATCCCTGCTTCCCTGTACTAACATTTTTAGCATAGTGGGTTGAGGGTTTTGAAAAGCTAAGGAAGTGATTGTGTGCCTAACGACAGGTAACCCAATGATTCTCTGAGTTCCTAGACCCGGTGTCTAGTGGATTCTCTGGATCAGGAGATTTTTGATTTAAACACACTTCGCTCGACTTACCGCTCTGCATTCACATTTACTTCGTTTGTTTGTGAATTGTTATCCAATTTTACCATTTTGGTATGTCTGTAAAAAGTTGTCCATTTATTTTTTTTCTTTCTAGTTTTGGTAAATGGGTCCACTTTTCACTAGTTCTTAACACTTACATTATATTATAAAATTAATATATATGTGAGACTTTATTCCAAAAATTTTATAAATTCATTTTTTTTCACATTTCTTAAAATCGCGCCGAGTCAAATTTAGACAATATTTAATGGATGGAGGGAGTATTTGTTTTTGAGTCCGTCTAGAGTCTAGAATATGCAAGTTCAGGTTAATACCACTAAATTTTATGTAAAAGTCCAGCTAGAAAATCACATAGTAGGAAAAAAGTGAACAATCTATATAGTCATGTAAATACTTTTTTATGAGAATTATTTAATCAATCAAATAATTTATCATTCGTTCAACAACATAAAAATTGAAAGGTAAGAATAACTACATTCATACATCCATCAACATTACTTGAGATCTTTAATCAATCATTTACATTTATATTTACCCAAAAATCAACTAGCTAGGTTGAAAACACACTTAGCAATAATTCAATATGTGAAGTGTTATTGCACTCTTCGCTTTGTCTCCACTTATGAATGAGAAAGTAAACAAAAATACTAATAAACAACTAACTGGAACGCTATGTACCATGGTAGCAAAAGCTCAAAATAGCATATTTCACTTGCCAAATAGATCAAATTGAGAAATTACCATTTGCGAAGCATACTGATGCTTCTCTCTTGTAAAAGGGTATAACTCCCAATATAAGAAAAAAGAATCAAAAAAGAATTTTCAAAAGTTAAAGACAAAAGTGACGTAACCTCATACTTTGTAGAAATTGTAAGAACTAAAAATAATTCAAGTTACAAAATATGGTAACGTAGCCCTAGTGCAATAAGTCAATAACACTATAAATAATTAAATATATACCCTTGATCTTGCCCTTGTTTTTCATGCGGCGCACCAGAAATAAGGACTTGTTATATTCCCGCCGCCATCTCGAAGCTCGCATGCCTCTTCATGACGATCTCCTCCTCAACGGGTTGGGTTTGCGTCTTCTTCTACTTTTAACTCTACATTTTCAATATATATATGAATATGAATATGAATATGAATATGATGCAGGTATTACACGATCGGAACGCCGCCGCAGCAGTTCGCTCTCATAGTTGCCACTGCCACTTCTCTTACTTATGTTCCTTGCTCCACTTGTCAACTCTGTGGAAACCTCAAAAGTTCCCTCTGAGAAAAAAGAATCAAAAAAGAATTTTCAAAAGTTAAAGACAAAAGTGACGTAACCTCATACTTTGTAGAAATTGTAAGAACTAAAAACAATTCAAGTTACAAAATATGGTAACGTAGCCCTAGTGCAATAAGTCAATAACACTATAAATAATTAAATATATACCCTTGATCTTGCCCTTGTTTTTCATGCAGCGCACCAGAAATAAGGACTTGTTATATTCCCGCCGCCATCTCGAAGCTCGCATGCCTCTTCATGACGATCTCCTCCTCAACGGGTTGGGTTTGCGTCTTCTTCTACTTTTAACTCTACATTTTCAATATATATATGAATATGAATATGAATATGAATATGATGCAGGTATTACACGATCGGAACGCCGCCGCAGCAGTTCGCTCTCATAGTTGCCACTGCCACTTCTCTTACTTATGTTCCTTGCTCCACTTGTCAACTCTGTGGAAACCTCAAAAGTTCCCTCTGAGAAAAAAGAATCAAAAAAGAATTTTCAAAAGTTAAAGACAAAAGTGACGTAACCTCATACTTTGTAGAAATTGTAAGAACTAAAAACAATTCAAGTTACAAAATATGGTAACGTAGCCCTAGTGCAATAAGTCAATAACACTATAAATAATTAAATATATACCAATTGTTCAATGTAGACATACATTTATTTCAATTACAACTACCAGCCTCATAATCATGTACTACCCATTTGACATAGTACACATGATGTCTGTTTTGTTATATACATACCTTTTGAATGCATACTATTGCAAATAAAAGTTAAAACTAAATTACCCTGGTTGGGTTCCCCAGCAAGTAGTAGTTTTATGTGGTTAGCTTGACACTTCAAGTTCATAAGATGTAGGTGAATCCTCCTTTTTATGCTTTGAAAAATAGATAATTTCCATTTGTTTCTTCCACCATTTTGCATGAGACACAAGTGTTCGTTCTTCCACCAGAATCATCAATTACTCTCACAATCTTGCTTTCTTCCCTATCTTCTTTCTCTATCTTCATTGTGCATCTACAATATTCTACATTACCTGTATATGGAGAATGCTTTTTTATTCACACCATGTGCGAGCTCTCATTTTGGTACATCAATTAATGCATTTTTCGTAGCTAAGAAAGGACGTCCCAAGATGACTGGTACATTTGAGCTTCTCGAATAAATATAAGAACATCATTAACCGCGGCCCGGATCCAGGCCCAAAGTCCCCTCTGCGTCAGCATTCTCCTAAATTTTTAGGGCCCGGCCACAACTCTCATAACCCTGCAGGCCTCATCCAAGCTACAACTATTAAATTGTACTATTCACAACTACAAGCTATTTTAATTGTAAAATAGAAAATATTACACAATTAAAACACGGAAAATTATTGTTCAGTTGAAAAAAAAAGTTATACACCTAGAAAATAAAAATTACAAATCCTAGAAAATAAAAACTACAAATCTAGAAAAAGAATATAGGAATAAATAGAAATGATAGAAGTAGAATAAATTGAGAAATTGGTAGAAGAATGTTGAACAAATGGTATATATGTTGGGACTACCGCAGTGGAAGACACGGAAAACAAACAGGTCCTTAATGGATCTATTTAGGTGATTATGCATTCGACTCCAATTTCATGCAATAAACATAGATCTATAGAAATAATATCAAATAAACACATAATCATGCATATTTGATGTAGATTCGATTGTTACCTCTTGATCCATCATTGGATTGACGTTGCTAGTTGCACCACCCGGTGATCCTTGGTTTATCGACCGTGAATCTTCCGTACTATTCCCTTGTCCTAATCCATCCGTGTGAGCGGATCTTGAATAATCAATAATAGTCTTGAAGAGATCTAGGGAAAACCAATCACAAACTTGATATTGTCTTGATCTAATCCTATGAATTAGGATAGAATAAGAACAAAACAAAACCCTAATTCTCCCACGTGCCAAGGCACGAAAACCGAGGCAAGGAGAGAGAGAGAGCCGGCGACGGCTACTAGGGTTTAGGGGAGGAATGTTGTGTTGAATGGTGTGCTAGGGTTTTCCATACTCCTCACTATTTATATTAGACTTAATGGGCTAGTAAGGGGATCCATGGAATGATTTAAGTGTTGGGCTCACCTATTAGATAAATTACTAATTAAATCAAATGACCCATGATTTAATATATTATCAATGGAATATTATTTTGTTCCACTAAAGAATAATATTGCACTCCCACTTAAATCACCAAATTACAAATAACTTGGGTCCATTTTATTTTATAATATTTCCCGCGTTTAAGATTATCTTGATCCGTCAATTTAATTCTTTTGTCTGCTATGTGACTAGAATTAAATTAATTCTCCAAAGAGTTTTTCTAGTTTGAAACTTTATTTATTATTCGTGGAATACATTCCAACTGCGCAGTTTTCTGAATAATAAATTCCTTTTTCAAACACCTCTTGGGGATCACCCCTTAGGGATTTAATCATACCACACTGGGCACGCGAATTCTATGAAATAATATCCAATACCTTCATGTTATTCAATTACTACCACCCAAGATATCATGAACTTGAGTTACGTACAAACTCTCACATTGATAAGTCAAAGTGGCGTTTGATTGAATAAACAATATTGATATTAATATCATAGACTAGAAAATACTAAACTTTCTGAAATATATTCTTTCAGTAGATAGCAATAAAGAATACATTTCGGATTAGATCCTTTCAGTGCTTTACCACACCGGTGTTACTAATCTCATCTTAGGTAAGAGAGAATTATCACAAACACCGCAAACGTACCAATAGGTAGCCAAAGCCTATCTAGGTTGTGAATACGTTTTTCTTCTTACTAGATCTGGCCAAGTCCCCTACTGGAAAACTCATGAGGAGATTCATCGAATTTCCCTACTTGACCTTCTTAGTAAAAAGCCTTAGACTTGTTTATTATATTTCAATAATAAACCATTATATTATATTACTTATTCTCATAAATAGGTAAACAAGTGGACGTGGCGTTTCTCGTATACATGCACAAGCTGACTGTACAAAGACATGTACGCTCGAAGCATCTTTTAGTATACAAACCCCAACAATATAAATAGGCAAAAATTCAAAAAAAAAAGAATAGGGGGTGATAAGGCTAATTTCATGCATCAATTATGTGGTGAGAAAACACTTTATTTTGCTGGGTCTAACAAAATTTTTAAGTCAGGTGTGTGAAGGAGACGCTAGATCTAGGAAGAGCTGGAGACAATGGACTAGCAAAGGAAAATGAAGGAAAGTGAGCAGAACTGAAGGGAAAAGAATGGCTAGAAGAAGGAAGTCAATAGCTGAGGGCAACAAAGACTATTCATACCTCGCTGGACCCACTTCAACGCCTATAAATAAAGGAGCATGCATCACACGCCGGATATATGATTTCTGCTCTTAGCTCACACACTCACACACACACTTGGTAAATGGGAATTCTGGGATAGTTTGGGGTTTCTAAGGGGTTCATCTTCGGCAAAAGTTAGTGAACACCGTCCTCTCGGAGGGCGACGAAACAATCTACTTTTCATTCAGCTTTTCGCACTGTTATTCCGTCGAACTTCATTGTTTTGGAAGTCGATTTGATTGTTGCTACTTATCGGTTATCTATGCATGTAGTTTTTTTTGTCATGTTGGTGTTATCTTGTGTTGATTTATGATTCTGGGTTTTTGTTTAAAGTTTTATTTCGGCAGTTGAATGTTAATCTCTGTTTTGGATAATTATGTGCTTGATCTGGGGAAGAGGTTGTGGATCTGAATTGTTGTTGTTGATCGGTGGTTGTTTGTTGAATCTGAAGCTATGGATATACTTTTGATCGGAGTTTGTGTCGGATGCTTGGATCCGGAGTGGATTTAGCATCCGAGGTTGGATCTGAACAGGGGAATCAAGTTGTGCATGGATTTCGAACTCTTTTGCTCTCTTTTCAATTTACTCCGTCTAGTAGCCGTAGATCTGCTTAGTTTTTAATTGTTCTTCGTTAAATTGCTTTAAATCCAGTCTGTTTCGTTTCCGATTCGCGTACCATCTCTGTTTTTATTGAATTTTTATGCAAATCGATTGGAGAAGATGATGTCGCTGTTAGTTAGTACTTTAGTTAGTTGTTTTCCAGCTTTTCGTCCGTACTCTACCTTTTCAGCAAATGGTCCCCACCGTCAGTTTATTTCCCAGGTCTAGGTAATTTAGAAATAGTTTCTTAGATCTAGTGAATGTCTCGTTTTCCAGTTTACATGCATGATTTCTGTTCTGCCTAGATTTAGCTGTTAGCGTAGCAGATTTCACTCAAGTTAGTTTAATTTCCTCAACCCAAAAATGCGTGGCGGCAGCCAACCCAAAAATAGTCCCAAATCCTTGAGCATGTTTAATTACGCATTCATCTCTGTGGGATCGATCCCTACTTCCCCGTGCTAATTTTAGCATAAGTGGTTGAGGGTTTTTGAAGCGATATTCTGTGTGTCCGACGACCGAGATCTTCCAACGATCCGTGAGTTCCTAGACCTTGTGATCTAGTGGATTTGTTGGACCTAGGAGACTTGTTATTTCTTCATGTGCACACAGTACTTAGCAAAAATAAAAAAAGGCGAGCTTCAGGGGGTTTGGGTCCGACCATAACACCATAACCCTAGGCCGGGCCGCAACCAGGCGTAGCCCCGAGACTCTCCCGCGTCCTAGGGTGCTGCCTGAGCCGCAACTCCGGCCCGCGGTGTTATTGATGATCTAAAGGCTTAGATTAAACTAGAAATCAAACTATATATAGTCTTACTCTCTTGTTTAGCACCAATGGTAAATGAGGTGGTGAAGTTTTTGATATCCTTGAACTTTGTAGGGATTGTGTCAGTCTCTCATCTTCTTCACCATCTCCAAGTGTACATTGAAACCTAAAATGAGATAGGTAATTAGCTCTAATTGTACTCCAAGACCAATTTCATTTTTGGTTTACACTAAATCCAAACTCAAAAAAATTTCAAATTTTGTGAGTAATAAAAGCATAATATAGAGAATATTCTTTTAAATTTGGATTTAGTGTAATAGTTTGAGTAAATCATATTTGATGTGACATTTACACTAAAATGGGTTTGAGTTTAGTGTAATGGTTGGAGATGCTCTGAGACCACATTCTTCGGAAACATGACATTATTCGGCATTTGTTTTTGAGCTTCCACTAGTTATTAATTATCATTACCTAAGAAAATGATGTCGGGATTTCTTTGAGTTGCGAGAACTCTCACCCAATAACAAATCTAAACATTGTATAATTAATAATGTATGTTCAATTTATATGCATAGATTAATACATTAATAAATATAATTATTCTCTAGACCTCGTCTTTGAGTATTCAAAAAATATAATTTGTGCCCGTTGAATTATTTCGGTGCTATACCATATCAATATCAATGTTATTTACTTTCAAAATTAACACCAAAATTTATGAAGTTATAGAAGTAAAGATAACACAAAATAACAAACAACATACTCCTACTTGCATGTTTGTGTTTGTAACGTTCTACTTACATACCATGCTTTTCGTTCTATTCTAGTATAGTTGATTGTTTGACGTATAAATTTACCACCAAATGCATTAATTAAAATGTAACAATACAAATTTCGTGATACAAACGACATTTGTCAGATAGTTCAAAATAGAGGGGAGTGATCAATTTGTAACTAATTAACAATTTCAAATTAAGACTAAATCTTAGTCATTAGATTAGAAGATTTAATGGCATTAATGTCACATAGATTATATTTTTAACTAAGAAAATTAATAAATAAAATTAGAGGGTATTAATGTCAATTCTCTTTCATTAAAATCATCTTAAAACTTTAAATTTACGTAACTCTCTCGATTTAAATTATTTATTCGCAAAAAATATATCAAATTAAAGATAATTTTATAAGGATTCCAACGAGATCTCAATTGCATATGTTTCGACAACGTTCGAATGATGAAATTTGATATTTTTTATTTTAATTTTCGTAAATGTTGATAACCAGATTTTTATCAATAAAATCATGTAAAAATCTCAATAAAACCATGTAAAAATCTCAATAAATATGTGTTGATATTTTGTTGTACTAGTGTTGATATTCTTATGTCATATTGTTGATATTTGTAATAGACTATGTTGATATAAAAAAACATTCACGAAAATTATCATATGATAACATAATGACGATATTACTGTTTTGTTGATATTTTGTCTACTATTTATTGAGATTCGTAAAATTTAATCTCATCCACTCATTTTAAAATCTAAGAATAGAAATTTGGTCTTAATTTTGGATTAGAATGCTATAAGCATCAGAATATGACCCAGATAAATAGCACTACTATGTAATAGCATATAATATTCCCCCTTTTGAAATACATCACACTTATGTATTATCGGAAAAAATCAATAATTTTAAACAAAAATATATATCGGTTCTTCATTTTAACTTGTTGGAATTTTGTACGATATATATGTTTGTTAGAAACAGAATTAAATAATTAATTTGACACGTTTAAATAGCTTGAATATGTATATTCTCACAATCGTATTGTTTGTAGCATTATACATAATAATTAATAGTATGATATGATTATTATAAATATTAACGAGCAAGTATACATGCGATATTGAGTTAAATATGCAATTGTTAGTTTGTTACAACAATCCCCAAAGCTAAGGCTGTTTATTGATAAACCATGCACGGGCTTGGTATAAAATTGTAATCTATGATACTATGATTATTGTAATCAAGTGGAAATATATCGCATGGTTAATATTTTACAATTTCATATATATCCACTTTATTGTTGAAATATCACATTAGTTATTACGAATGTATTAGTCCTATATTTATGTATAGATTTTAAATATTAAAGTAAGTATATTCTGCAATTAATTAATAAATTCTATATAAATACACTAGTTTTGTTGTTGAAGAAAACAAATTCGTAAATAGTCGGTGGAAATAAGAAGATTTCATAAAGTATTACTTTAATCGATTAATTTAATGTAGTTAATTACAAGGTCGGTAAATTTTCTAACAACCTTTTTGAGTGCTATTATAAAATAATCAACGGAATAACCCAAACTTCAATACGATACCCAACTCTTATCAATTGCAAGCAAAACCACCTTTTTCCAATCCAAATTGAATAACTAAAACATCTAATTTTATAAAAAATAAGATTGGCCACAATCAAACAGAATCGTGCAATCAATGTTTAATGCAAATCATAAACATAAAAATTTCTTTAAATCGAAAGATAATTATTATAATTACGACATATAAAACGAATGAAATTACAAATGGGCTGGCTAAACTTGTGATAATAAACGTAGAAATATTCCCACCTATTTCCGAAATCCAAAGGAGTAAAGGGAAAGCAAATTAATTCTATTTTGTTCTATCTTCATTATCTTTAATAAAGATATTCTCTATTTAATTAATATTCCTCGTCTATTAATAAATGACTAATCTTTATCTCAATGAAAAAGGTCACATCACACCGCATGTTATGGAAAATTATACGCAAAAAAGGGCACACATAATAAATATTTGTACAATATAATAAGCCAAACACCATTAATTTCGGAAGAGCAACTTTATTTTTGATTCCCCACCGCCTTTCCACGGCGTCGCGCCGCCGCCGGAGGAGAAGAACCCAACGTCAAAAAACAAAAAATACAGTCAATAAAGCAAGAATTCCTCTGCCTGTTTCAGACCACGACAGCACAAGCACAAACACAGAGCCTCGATTAACTAAAAAAACAAAATAAAAATAAAACAACACACACAAAACCACCACCTTTTACTCAATTGCTCCCCTGCCATTTCCAATTCCAGAAGAAACATCGGAATAAGGGTTTCTCAGATTTCACACACTAATTAGGCAGCCCCAATCCCCATCAACAACCACTTTTCAGCAAATCCCACCTCAAAAAATTCGTTCTTTGCTTCCACCAAACTCTCTCTCTCGCTTAATTCTCAAGAAAAATTGGTTCTTGAAGTTCGGCCGAGCTAAAATGGCGACGCTAGGTGATATTGGAATGTCAGCTTTGATCAACATTCTGGGCGCCTTTGCATTCTTGCTTGCGTTTGCTTTGCTGAGGATTCAGCCGCTGAATGACAGAGTGTATTTCACCAAATGGTACATTGAGGGGCAGCGGAGCAGCCCCAGCCGCCGTGGTGATGGGCTGGTGGGCAGATTTGTCAATCTCAATTACAGGACTTACTTGACTTTCCTCAACTGGATGCCTCAGGCCTTGCAGATGAAAGAGCCTCAGATTATCGAGCATGCTGGCCTTGACTCTGCTGTTTTCTTGAGGATTTACAGACTTGGGTAATTTCAAGATCCCATTTTTTATATTGTCTTTTTTAATGAAAAGTGTTCTTGTTGTTGGATTTGGTTGGGATGTAACTGGTTTTGTTGTGTATGGAAATGTGTATGATTTTAACGCACAAGCAAGCATAACTGTATGAAGGGAGTAAATCTTTTAGTTTGAAAATTGAATTTTCAGAGAAAGTGTTAGTAGAAATTTGGTTTTGGAGGGAAGTTATTATTTCTGCCGTTTTCTTGAGGATTTGCACACTTGAGTACTTTCAAGATTCCATTTTTGAGATGTTTTTTGATGAAAATTGTTCTTGTTACTGGATGGTTTTGACTTTTTTTTTGTTGCGTGTGGAAATATTTATGGAGGATTTTGGTTTTCTGGTTATTTGGTAGCTTCACGAGTTTCATATTTGGAATAGTTATATTTTGGAGTGACATGTAGAAAACGGAAGGCCTATTTTTAACTTGTATTAATAGATTTAGTTTTGGACTGAAAGAGGCATCAAATATTGGTGAAGATAGTGCACAAACAAAACTGGGTGTAGTGAGTTTTAAATTTGTTGAGTGACCAAATTGAAAATCTTTTAATCAAAAAACATTTTGCAGGGAAGTTATTTTTAGGGTGGACAACTGAACATTAGATTATAGTCCTAATGTTGGTTGTGACTCGTGTTTGTTGTGTATGGAAATGACGTGGAGAATCCATATTGGGTTTTCCTTTTTTTTTGTTATCACATGACTTCATATTTAGAATAGTTATATTTTGGAGTGACATGTAGAAAATGGATGGGTATTTTTAAGTTGTGTTAAGACCTTTAGTTTTGGAGTAATTATTATGAATATAATGCAAAAGGAAAACTGGATGAAGTATTTCGTTTGTTGAGTTACCAAAAATTGAATCTAAGAAAGTTTCAAGAAAAATTAATTTGAAGGGAGGTTATGTTTAGGTTGGGATATTGGAATATAGTCAAACTGTATGTTATTATTCAGCAATCATGTAGTCTCTCTAAGAATGCAAAACAAAAAAGGAAAAATAGAGAAAGCATCCTGCTGGTGGCTTATTTCTTCCTCGTCTTAGGATAATCATCGTAGAGCTATT
This sequence comes from Salvia hispanica, assembly GCF_029641045.1. Taxonomy (NCBI): domain Eukaryota; kingdom Viridiplantae; phylum Streptophyta; class Magnoliopsida; order Lamiales; family Lamiaceae; genus Salvia; species Salvia hispanica. Next base: position 55,855,849 of record NC_142694.1, read on the forward strand.
CTTGTAGGACTTGAAACTCAAGTAAAACATGCTCTATTTTTCTTTTGAATGTCTAAGAAGAGATATCGCAGCAACTCCATAGATATTTTTGTTGGACTAAGGAAGGATTAAGTATTTTTTTCAGCTTCCAATTCATCAAATTTTGTCTTTTGAATGATTCCCTGTGCTTATCACTGTGAAGCTTTGGGGCGTTCAGTTGAAAACATAGAGAGCAATCTTGAATTATAAATTTTTCAGAGTTTTTGAGTATTTTCATAGCCATGCACCTCTTATGGTCTTTATCTTCCCCCGTGATATGATTTTCTTGAAATTGTGTATTCGTTTATAGCTCAGCAGAATCAATGGTGTATGATTCCGCCATCTATTTTGCAATTTTTTATTAGACTCTGTTTACAATGAATCTGCTAATTTTGTGTCCCGACAGTCACTTATGTTTGATCTTCAATGTCGTGTTATCTTGAATTTGCAAATGTCATTCATTTTAACTATCTCTAACTTGGTTGTTTTTCACTACTGCCAGATTGAAAATATTCGGACCAATAGCCATTGTTGCTGCAATAGTTCTATTTCCGGTGAACGCATCTGGTGGCACTTTGTTTTTCCTGCAGCACGACTTGGTTGTTAACAACATTGACAAGCTCTCTATATCTAATATTCATCCCAAGTCTAATAAGTAAGTTTGATGCTTTTTATTCTACAAAAGATATTGTATAGAAAGTAGAAACATTTTCATGACCTTTATTATCACTTCAAAAATGAGATGGAACTCTTCAGCAACACAACAAGGTAGAATTATGAACATGGAATTCAACTTCTCTTCACTTTTAAGCAGTTTTAGTTGTTATAGATGATGAAACAACTTTTCACTGAATCTCTGGCATTTATCGTGCATTATTCTTTATCTTCTCTTATTATTCTAATTTTGATATGTAACACAATACCACTACGGATTTTCAGGTTTTTAGTCCACATAGGCCTGGAGTACTTATTTACATTTTGGGCTTGTTACATGCTTTATAAGGAATATGATAAAGTTGCATCGATGAGACTGAGTTTCTTGGCTTCATGTGGCAGGCACCCTGCTCAGTTCACGGTTAGCCTTTTTAAACTTCAATGGCTATTGTTATCGAGTATAGTAATCTAATCATGCCAAATTTCCTGTAGTAATATGAGCTGAAAATTTAACTCTTTCGTCACATTTACAAAGCCCCTGAACTTGCTTATTGGATTTATTTGCACTAGAAATATGATCAACCAATTGGTTGCAAGTTTCTGTACTACACTACTACTTATAACAAGCCTCACATATGATCCAAAACTCACTGCAGCGGTGATCAACAAACACAATAAGTTGATATCCATTAGCTCAAAATCAGCTATGTAGTTCATAGAAGTTTCAACCCCGACACTCAGAATTATATATGATTCACAGTGAAAAGACCATGTGTTTAGGGCTGTGTTTGTAAATGCCAACATGTGATTACAAAGTCCAGTTTATAAGTCTTTGTTATAATTACAAGCTACATGCGAAGTTATGAACACTCTTGATCAGGTTCTAGTACGGAATGTTCCTCGTGATCCCAACCGCTCGATATCAGAAACTGTTGACAACTTCTTTCAGAGAAACCATCCAGATTACTATCTGTGCCATCAGGTAGTAGATTACCCCTCACTTGTCTAGACACTTCAAATTACTTTTTCTCATACAATCGATCTGACTTTGTTTTTTTTTTAACTATCCAGAGTGTATACAAGGCTAAAAAGTTTGCGAAACTTGTTAAAAAGAGAATTAAGCTTCAAAATCAGCTCAATTACAATCAGCTGAAGTTTGAGAGAAATCCAAAAAAGAGGCCTACTAGAAAGGTATTCTGCCTGTTTTGATTGAAATTTGAAACTCTTTGAGCAATATCTTATGAGGAAACTATGTAACTATTTCATTTTCCGATATATATTACAAAGTTTTTGTCATTCAGAAAGGATTTCTTGGACTTTGGGGTGAAAGGGTCGACTCAATTGATTACTTTGAACAACAAATTAAAGATCTGGATGAGCAAGTAAGTGTGCCGACTGGATTCATATGAGCTGCTCGAATTCATTTGTTATTTTTCATGTTAGTATCTTGCTGATTTATATCCTTTCCAGGTGAAAATTGAACGCGAAAAAGTTATGAAAGACCCTAAAGCCGTCACTCGTGCTGCATTTGTATCGTTTAAAACGAGATGGGGAGCAGCTGTATGCGCGCAGACCCAACAGAGCAAAAATCCTACGCTTTGGCTGACTTATTGGGCCCCCGAACCCCGTGATATCTATTGGAAGAATCTGGGAATACCATTTGTTTCCCTAAGCATTCGTAAACTCATCATATCGGTAGCTATGTTTGGATTGATCTTCTTTTACTTTATACCCGTTGCTTTCGTCCAATCATTGGCGAATATTGAAGGACTCTCGAAGGCACTTCCTTTTCTGAGGCCAATCCTTGACAGGTAATAGTATCTCATTGAAAATTATTACTCCGTACATGTATTCTGATATTGTAGTTTACTTATATTTAAATGTGTGCATCATTATTTATTCCCCTATAAGTATAATTTTGTATTTAAACTTTAAAAGTATAGAAAAATTAGTCTTTCTAGAGTTAAGGTTGAAAGGTCATGACTATTTCTCGATTTTGGAAGGGCTTGATTTGTTTTTCTTTTGTGTTGTACGTCTATTGTGAAACGCGTGCTTGAGAGACGGGCTGAGAAATTCGTTTCTAATTCTGTTAATTTATAGATTAAAGCAATTCACATGTTCTGCAGGAAGCTGGTGAAGTCGTTTCTACAGGGCTTCGTTCCTGGTCTGGCTCTCAAGATCTTCTTGCTTCTTCTTCCTTCGATTTTAATGGTGATGTCGAAGATAGAGGGGCACGTTGCAGTATCTGTGTTAGAACAAAAAACTGCTGCAAAGTACTACTATTTCATGTTAGTCAATGTGTTCTTGGGAAGCATAGCGACTGGGACAGCGTTCCAGCAACTCAATGCTTTTCTTCACCAATCAGCAACCGAGTAATATTTCCTATATCTCTGATGGATATCGTCGCCTTTTTTTTGTTAAGAGGATCAATAATGGTTCCCCGGTGACTAGTACAATGTCGTATAATTGCATGCCTTATTGTCTGAATAAAGTATTTTGGTTGCAGGATCCCAAGAAACATCGGTGTATCGATACCGATGAAAGCTAGTTTCTTTATCACGTATATAATGATCGATGGCTGGGCCGGAATTGCCGGTGAAATCCTCCGGTTGAAACCACTAGCGTTTTTCCACCTAAAGCGCATGTTCTTGGTGAAAACTGAACGGGACTTGGAGAAGGCGATGCGCCCTAAAGGAGTCGACTTTCCGGAGACTCTACCAAGCCTTCAGTTGTATTTCCTTCTCGGCATAGTGTACATGGCTGTTACTCCGATCCTTCTTCCGTTCATTCTGGTCTTCTTCGCCTTCGCCTACTTCGTTTATCGCCACCAGGTACGAGAGAGTCGATTTCTTTACCATTCTCATATTGGTGTTACTGAAATTCGTTTTTAGTTATGGTCGGCGTTGTTATCGCGCAGGTCATCAACGTGTATAACCAGAAATATGAGAGCGCCGCCGCGTTTTGGCCGCATGTTCATAATCGAATCATCGCTAGCTTGGTGGTATCGCAGCTACTTCTAATGGGGCTATTGAGCACAAAAAAAGCAACAAACTCCACTCCTTTGCTTGTGGTTTTGCCAATTCTCACTCTCACCTTTCATAAGTACTGCAAGCATCGGTTCGAGCCGGCTTTTCGGAATGACCCACTCGAGGTAAGATTTTAAACCCTAAGCCCTAAAGAGGGGGGGGGGGGTGGGGGGGGGTTGTGAACCCTTATCGGGGCTGATGCACCATACATCTGGATCGGCCCCAATTAAACCCGCCAAGTGGGGACCGACGAGCGTTAATTGGGGTGGATCCTGATGTACACATACCAGAGTTTGATTTGAATATTTATTTATTGATATTCCCATTTTAAGGAATCAATGAGCAAGGATCTTGAAGATGGAGCTACTGAATTAGATGGTGAGTTCAAGTCTCAGTTGATGGACGCGTACTTGCACCCGATTTTCCACAATATCGAAGGAGTCGAGGATGAGATCAGGATCGAAAAGAATTGAACATCCAAACGGGAACCGAGGTATAAGTATCTTGAGGATAGAATGACTAATTGGTAAGTAAATTGTGGGGACATATAAGGTGTAGTGTAGCTCTATGTTGTTATTTTAGAGATATATTATACTGTACTGGTGTAGTTTGTTTCGAATTCTAAAACCATGTAAATGTTGAGTAGGGTTGTTGATTTTGTTGACTCTGATCTGCCTATTTTGATGCTCTTGAAGTAACTATAGAATGTGTATGCGTCCTCAGTGTGGTTTTCATGGGTCCGGGCGGTCGGGGTGTGTGCCGGGTTCGGCTCGTGCTAGGCCGAACCCGACACATTCTTTAGATTGGATCCGTTTGTACATTAGTCCACATTTTTTTATTGTTTTCATTTAGAATTTGCTTCGAGCATTGATTGTTGAAGGTTGATGAGATATACAGGGATGGAATTCAATAAAATGGCATTTGAACCAATTTGCTTTAATTTATCCTTTAGAAAAATTTGTCACAATTTTATCGGTAGTGTTGTAATTTAGGCTCCTCCTTAACTTGAGTCAAAAATCAAAATCAAGTAATCTGAATATGGCATGTAACCAATCTACCTTTGCGATTCAATCTACGTCAATATTTTTAAAATTTCTAATACTACCTTAAAACTATTCTTTATATTATTAGTTCATAATAACTCATTTTATTTTATTTTATTTTATTGTTAATTTTAAATAAATAAAGAAATAAAAAATATATACATTACACTGTGATGGTAACGTCAAATTTTCTCACCAAATTGATTATGTACATCACTCAACTTTGTTAATATAACATGTATGTGTAAAAACATTATAAGACTTTATATAGTTATTTGTTATCAGCCCATAAATAGTATAGACACGAAAAGACTGCCAACATCGATTAATAATAACCTTTGGTTTCACCATAAGCTAGGCCCCACATATTTTCCTCATATTCCTTTTGTTCTTCAAAATCTCCATCTTCCCCTCTATTTCGAAGCCTCAATTGCACAAGAAATTTTCTTGTGCTTTCCTCTTCGAGAAAAAAAGAGGTACGTATTCATATTCTATTATGCATTGATTATCTGTTTATGAGCATTATATTAAAGAAAATACAATGAAATGGTAATTAATTCATTTGATCTATTGAAATGCATAGAACTTTTTAGATTCAACTTTTCGTCTTGTCGGTAATCTCAAAATCGCTATACACAATATCACACCAAGAATCAATAAGTTTAATATCTACATAGCATTAACAAAACACCAAATTCATTCAGAGTTATATTGTTCCCTATTCAATCAATGCACATATTTTTTTAAGGATTATATTCAATGTTGAACTAATTTTAAATATTGTATCCTTTGTATTTGTGGCGTGTTTGCAAATATTGAACTTATGCATGACGAGGTTGTTACACATTTGAAATTGAAGGGTGGGAAGAGACAAAATTCAAAGAGCAAAGCCATGAAATCCACAAGCACCACCACATTCCTCCTCATGGCTGCCCCGCTCCTCCTCCTCATCCTCCTCCCCTTGGCACATGCAAGCCTAAAACCCAACGCCAAGACCGTGGTGGTGACAAACAACCACACCAACTACCTAAGCGTGCGGTGCTTCTCGTTCAATGATGATTACACTGTGAACCACTTGCCCTCGTGGGGGCAGTACGAGTTCAAGGTGACGAAGCGGGTGGTCTACCCTTCCTCCACCATGTTTAATTGCTCCACCAACATGGGCACATTTGTCGCCTACAAATACGACTATGAGTGCACGGGAGATGAGTACGAGAAATGCGACTGGCGATTTGACGAAGATGGTGCTTATAGATGGGAACCTAAGCTCAATGTTTGGGTTGGTGTTGATTATACCCCTAACTATGAGTCCCTCAATAGAGGTGGTGTCATCCAAGGCTACTTTGCAAACTAGCCTTATTAATTTCCCTTTTCTTTCGCTACAAAAATATGTACTGGTCAAATTTATGATTGGTGGAATGTTTGTAATTTTGTTGGTGTTTTAATTCGATAGTGTTTGGATTCCCAGTATATATACTTTGTCCCGCAATTTTATAAATTTATTTTGAGTCATCCATCAAAATTAATTTCTATATAGTTATGGTTTCATATGTCTCTTTCTAATAAGATGCATGGGTAGTAAGATACTACTACTACTTTAGAAGTGAGAACAATAATTTAACTAGTAGAAATAGATTATATTAGACTGATCAAATTGCGTGAATTCACGTTTTTTATTGATGTGAATTTATGTCTCCCCCACAGTTTCCATTCCTTATATTATGGTGCAATTTATGGAGAAAACGGAGCTCGGATAAACCAATGAAACAAGTTTACGTGATCGTACTTTTATGGATAATGCACCAAATTTAAATGTTTTACATAATAAAATTTCATCTCGAATATGTCACCCTATTATATAATCCATCAGTCACCTATTTATATAGTTCTTTGTTGTGGCATAAATTTTTAGAAATGTGAAAGGAAAATAGATAGACAAAGTTAGTGAATGCAAGTCCACTTTTATGTGCTTTATTCTTAATTTTCGTCTTTGTCACAGGTGATCAACTTCTTTTCAAGGTGAGATTTTTAAAAAATAAGATTTATTGAGTTAAATGAAGAGAATAAAATATAAAGGAGAATAAAGCATGAGAGCACTCGCAATGGTTGGGCTGATTGAGACCTCATCGGCCAACCATTGCGGAAGAAGAGCCGATGATAGGCCATTGCTTCTCTCTCCCTTTTAGCCGATATATCGGCCTTGGCCGATGAATGATGGCCGATGATAGGCCTCCCATTATGGAAGAAGGGCCGATCATCGGCCCTTACACATATCTTTTTTCATTATTTTTTAAAAATTGTTGTATTCCATAATTTCTACACTACAAATACTCCATAATATTTTTATTTAATTTAGGTTCTCGTTGTATTCTTTTTTTAATATTGTAGTGCAACGAAGATTTGCGTATTATATTATTTTGATATTTTAATTTAATTTATTTAATAACATATTAAATGTAGATGTGCAAAAAAAATCAAAACAAAATAGTGATGACTGATGATGTGGAAATGAAATGGAAAGTAGGATAGGATCTTTGGGAGGGCCCTTCCAATACAAGGAGATATGCCCTTGAGTAAAATGCTTATGTGGAATGGAAGAGGCCCTTTCATTGCGATTGCTCTGAGACATAAAGAAAGAAAAAGTAGGGCAAATTGCTTGTAAAGTCATAAACTTTTAAAATGGTTTGATTTGTCCCGTGAACTTTGAATGTTGTATGAAAAGTTGTGAATTTTACCGGACTGTGTAAATTTCTCATCCGACCCGACCCGATAGATTTTCGACAAAAACTTATCCTACATGGTGCGCCGGAGGCGTGACTTGGCTAAACTCTACTAATTCTAATGGTTTCTCTTCTATATTTGCAATCTCTGACCCTGAACTTATCACAAACATATAAGTAGCACAAATGAAAACATACAAATCAAATTCAGCATACAAATTGACATAAACATGCAAATCGAATTCAACATTAAAGTACCATTAATTTCACAATTCGATTTGAACTCTAAATTTGTCATTTGTCAAGTCACGCCTCTGATGCGCCGCGTAGGATAAGTTTGTGTCGGAAATTTATTGGGTCGGGTTGGATGAGAAATTTACACTGTCCAGTAAAGTTCATAACTTTTCATGCAACATTTAAAGTTCACGGGAAAAACCAGACTATTTGAAAGGTTACAGACAATTTGCCCAATAAAGTATGAGAAATAAAGAAAGAAAGAGAGATAAAGTAATGAGTAAACTTTTTTGTTAAAAGGAGAACGAACAACTCAAAATAGAAAGTTGATCACTTGAGATAAGACTAAACTCAGAGAGTATAGTGATTTGCTGGAGTGTGTGGTCCATTACCTAAATAATGTTATTATCAACTTTTGAAATGACACGCATGTTAATATACAATTAGTAATGTAAGAAAGAGATAAAAAAGGCGATTCAAGTATTATTACTAGAAAACTAGTTCCACATCATTAGAGATTTTTTTTTTCTAAAATAAAAATTGCATATATAATTTTATATTAGCGAAAAAATGGAAATAATTGCAAATTTTTAAGGACGAAGAGAGTATACAATTTGATTATGGATGTTTTAAAATGACAAATGTAAACATTACTATATGATTATATTACAAAACTTTTAGTTTTTTTCTTTTTTTAAAGCTGAAATTAGCATATCCTACTTTTTTAGGTTTCAATTATAACCCTTTGAAGTTAAACTATCATCTTAAGGTTCCAAATATGTCTTGAATGGTATATCAGGCATGGTATAGAAAATAAGAGAGGAAAAGAGAATGGAGAGATTTAGTTTTCGATGATTGCTTGTTGTATTATTTAATTATAGGCACCCTTTATATAGGATTGCAAAACTTGTGCTCCAAATATTCTTAGACACTAAGGCTGCGTTTGGTGGCTATGTTTCTCCTAGTTAAAAAAGTAATCTGGGTTTATTTATGTGTTTGGTAGTTATGTTACTAAACATAGTAGCTCGTGTTTTATATCCCGGCCAGCACAAAGCCCAACCAAAATCCTATGTTTTAATCAGATTTGTAACTACCCAAAATCGTAGGTTATTTATCATGAAAGCCTAGTTAATTTTAGCAAAATACATAATTACCCATAACTTCAAAATTTTCAAACCCTAATCAAAACATAATCGCCTCAATCACTTCACAAAAATTGCGAAAAGAAGTTCTTCCACAATTCTCTCATTCTTTCTCCCTCCATTTCTTCCGGCGACACAACCCTCCGACGACTCCATTTCTTCCGGCGAATCCATTTCTTACAGCGAATCCATTTCTCCCGGCGAATCCATTTCTTACAGGGAATCCATTTCTCCCGGCGACTCCATTTCTTCTGGCGACTCTATTTCTGAATCAAGCTCAACAGAGACTGAAATCTCTCCCCCTGCGTCGCCAAGTTCCCCACCACACTTTGTATCCTCCCCCTTATACTCCTCAGCCTATCATACCTCATCCTTAATCAATGTTTTGTTCAATTTAGAAGAGCAGTAGCATAATTTCAAAATGATGTGCTCGGGCACCAACTGTTTGATGAAATGCTTGTTAGAATGTCCTGGCTACTAAGTCAGTCCACATTTATATCCGTAGCTTCTTCAAATACTACTAAAACTCAGTATTCTGCAATGAAAAAGATTTTGTGAGCTACAGGTAGGCATAAAGCTTAATGTCTCTGTCAAATGGCAATACCAATGCTCCGGTCTTTAATTTAAATTAATAAGGATAATTTAGACAATTCTAATTTTTATCCTTATTGTGACTTGTTGTACCAAACAATTAAATATGATAACTCACAACTATCTTTAGCTACCAAACACCCAATCAAGATAAATTAACTAATCGAAACTATGATTACTATCATAATGGTATCATGTCTAGTCGAAACATGACATAGCTACCAAACGAGCCCTAAGTTTCTTAGGAGTCGTTTGGTTGTTAGGTTTAAGACAGATTATAATTCATATCTGCAATATACATAGCGTTTGGTTACTTAAAGCTGCTAGGCCGAGGCCCGTTTTTATAATGCTAGGCCCGCACTATTCATGTAACAATCGACGTGTTAGTATCACAAAAATTTTGGGAGTTTATTATCCGGCATTGAACGATGTGCCTGATTAAGGCACCTTTTCCCCCAATTGCCCATCGCTCATTTGGGGAAGCAGCACAAAGTAAAAACTCCGCTCAGATCTCACTCATAGCAAAAGAAAGTGGTGGTCCTCAGCACCTGGCGACGGAATCAAACTGGATCGATTTAGCTTGCGCAAGGTAAGTTCGTCCTCCCAGAATTATATTGTGCAAATCTGTTGACGTTTTATTGGGTTTTTTTCCCGATTGCCCATTCTCATTGTTTCATTTTGAATTTGGGGAAGCAGCCCAAAGTAAAGCTCCTCTCAAAACACACGCGCAGTAGAAGAAAGTGGTGGCCCTCAGTACCTGGCGCCGGAATTTTATTCAAAGGGATTCGATTTAGCCTGCACGAGGCAATTTCGACATTTTACAACGATATTGTGCAAATCCGTTGACGTTTTTGTTGGATTTTTTGAAGTAATCGTTCAGATCTAGTTCTGGAAAATTATAAAGTGATGTTGTGTGACTCCTTTTTCTGTGAAGCATTTTTTACTGTGAGATAATTAGTTTTGATTTCTGTACTTGAGCTTTTTCATTCGTATATCTGCTTTCTCGGTACAATTGCGTGATACTCCAACCGATTATTTGCAGTGTTGGTTGGAGTGGGTAAATGATGAAATCAATATTTATTTTATTGGAACCATCTGCATGATTATTGCTGTTTAGATCAGTTGTATGCTGGGGGGTGATGCTAATTTCTTTTGTTGTAAAGATGTCTTATTTTGGAAATTTTGTTGTTACAGTAGCCTGATTGTTCTGATTGTATTACCAACTATGGTGATGGCTCGTCCATTTCGATTATCCAAAGCCGTTTACCTCATGATAGAAGATATATTGCATCTCTTACATATGCACAAGCTTATCCTATTGTACTATATATGAAAAGAAATCCACGATGCGGCCGGCGTGCTAGGCATAATCTTATTAGGTATTCAATAATAGATAGGATGCCGCCACAAGTGAGACATATGAACAGACTCACAAAAATTAGTGACATAGACTGTTTTGTTAACCTACGTATGGATAGGAATGCATTTGGTCGTTTATGTATCCTATTGAGAGACGTTGGTGGGCTGCGAAATGGTAGATATGTGTTATTAGAGGATAGCTATTTTTCTAAGCATTCTAGCTCACCACAAGAAAATTCGTCCATCTGGTTTTGATTTCAAGCGGTCTGGGGAAACAATATCGCATTATGTTCATCTTGTGCTTAAAGCAGTCATTAGACTTCATACCATCCTCTTGCCTGAACCCGAACCAGTAACGAACACTTGTGTTAATCATCGATGGAAACATTTTAAGGTAATGAACTTTGTGACCGAATACAACTATCATTTTAAGGTAGTGAACTTTGTGTTGATAGTTTATAAATATTTGTGATCCATCTTAAGGCTGCATTGGCGCCTTGGATGGGACATACATAAATGTCCTAGTAAGTAACCAGGATAAGCCACGTTATCGATCTCGGAAGGGGCAAATCTCCACTAACACTCTTGCGGCTCTTGCGGCCTGCGACCGCAACATGCGATTCTTGTATTTTCTGCCCGGGTGGGAGGGTTCCGCCGGCGATTCTCGAGTGCTAAGGGATGCCGTTAGTAGAGATAGGGGATTGAGGGTGCCCAAAGGTTTAAACACACCATTGTCTTTAACACTCATTGGTTTTTCAAAATTGATTTTTCTTTATTTATAAGTACATAACAATCCTAACCGAATGTGGTATTTTTAGGAAATTACTTTTTGTGCGATAATGGATACGCAAATTGTGAAGGCTTCTTGACGCCGTTCAAAAATGTCCGATACCATTCGAAGGAGTGGGGCGTCGGTAACCAAAGACCGCAAAATGCTCGTGAGTTGTTCAATTTAAGGCACAATAAAGCTCGTAACATTATCGAGCGAGCTTTTGCAGTTCTTAAGATGAGATGGGGCATTCTGCAGAGTGCTAGTTTCTATCCGATTAAGATCCAAATCCGGATGATTATGGCTTGTTTCTTACTCCACAATTTTATTCGTGGTGAGATGACCAACAACCCAATAGAACAACAAATTGATGGTGATACACAGAATGGCGTAGTTGATGATGTTGATGGTGAACCTGAATATATTGATCAAGTTGAGACATCTTATGCTTGGACTCAAATGAGGGAAGATTTGGCTAACTCTATGTGGAACAATGTGTGTATATGCATCTATTTCATATATAAATTTTTTTCTATGATTTGCTTTATTTGTGAATGGGTTGGTAAGACTGATTTAAATATGACACATTCTGACTTTTTTGTCATTTTATTTTTTTTGTTGATTTACAGCCTACTAATGTCAACGACAACAACCGACAGTGACATGATTCCCGAGTGTGTTTGTGGTCAAGGCAAGATGAATCTATTTTGTGCTGGGAAAGATGCCATACACAAAGGTAGATGGTTTTACAAATGCCCGATTAATGCAAATCACTCGGGGTCTTTCTTATGGTGTGACGACTATCATAGTGGGATTGGAGATGGGAAGCAACCGGATTATGTCTTGAACCAAACGTACCGATCTGCAAAAACTGTTCGCAACAAGGATGAAGAGAAGAATAAGAGGAGGGCCAGCACCGGACATGGTTGTGGAGTTTTTGGCCGGTGCCAGGCTGAAATTAGACTGAACTATGTATTGGTTTTCATGGGTTTGGTATTGTTATTGCTTGGGATTGTTTTAGGAAAACTATTCTAGTTTGCATTTGGTCTTATTTTCAAGTATGAACTTTAATTTATGTTCACTGCATGAACATAATAGGTGTTGCTTTTGCTATAAACATTTATATCTATTTTGTAAGGCCTATCACAGTGGACCCTTTGATGAACATTGTCTGAAACTTCTTTGCAGTTTTGTTGCTTATCCATTTCCGGCCAGGGGGAATTAGGCATTCATTTGGTCATAAAACATTTGATTTGTTTAGTTTATTTAGTATAGCATTGATTGAGTCCAATGGTATTGGGTGAAGCATTGAATGTGATCTCCTTTTCAGAGGTGTAGTCTTCAGTTTTAGGCCATTTTGTGTACCTAGCATTGGAGACTAATTGAGGTCATTATGTTTACTTTGCAATTGGAGAAAGCAGATTGGACATATACCAAACCATCACAGACGACGCTTTTCATTAACTAAGGAGCTGCAAGTCTAAATATTAAATTATTGTATCCAATTTATTCCACCCAACAATGAAGATCCATTTACTAATTAAACTACCCACTGCATTCGACGCTGGTCAATTAAGTGGGTAGTTGCATGGCAAAAACCTTAAATTCTTTGTACTTATGTATTCTTCATTATTTTGGCTTATAAATATGGGCAGCATGGTGATACCAAACCATTCACCACTTCAAAATTGCTTGCAACCTTATCATCCCTCCAAAATGTCCGATTACAGTGTTATCCAAAGCTCATTCCTCTACGGCTCACGCTGGAGCCACGAGATTGACTCAGTCTTGCTGGGTACATTGCTAAGGTTGAAGCAGGCTGCAGGTTGCGTGGGGTCAGTTTTTCCCAGCCATTTCATATCCGATGCCAAGCTTGCGATTGAAAACCAGGTTGGCATCTCGTTTGAGTGGTATGATCTGGTTGATCGTGTGCATTTTCTGGAAAAGCGTTACAACACTTTCAACGAGATCGTGGCATTGGAGGCAACCTACTGGAATCCGTCAACCAACGTCGTCATTGTTGTTGCGTCTAATTGGTCGGAAGCGCTAGAAGTAAGTACATCACTTAATAATACTACGTATGCTTTAAAGTGTTGATTTTTCATATATCATTTGGTTTTCTTGAAGCGAAACTCACTTCTCGGAGCTTATTCCCGACGTGGTGACCCGGCATACAATCAACTCAACGAATTGTTCGGTGTGAAAGCTGTCAAAGAGGAGCAAGCGAACACGGTGATCGTGGTGTCGGACTCCCAATCTCCTGGTCTGGTGTGCGCTGGGAAGGCGATGGAGAGGTGAATAGCAACCAGGCCTCCTCATTTGCGAGGAGTAAACTCATGTTCGACGAAGGCGGCCCTCTGGATCGGGAGTCGACCACCAAGAAGGCTGTATGTTACAACGGCCCCGATGCTAAAGGAAAGCTGGAAAGGAAGGTTGAGGGAAAAAAATCTCGTGTACTGCCGAGGCCGTTGCCACCAAAGTCCCATATTGGCCCCATCATGTGCATCAAACAGTCCGAGGATGTGGTTTAGGGTGCTAGGGAAGCCCCACATATGAATGGGGTGACAATTTCTTAGCTTCGCTCGGAAGACACTGTTATGTTTTGCCCAACGTCTTCTACATCGGATGTGAAGCTAGTGTATCCACTATATTATATTGCTAATCGTTTTAGTTTATCTTAGCTTATCTAGATGGCCAATGTTCTTGTATATCGGGAACGATTTTCTTTGTATTCCAAGGCCTTTTTTTGCGGCTAGTATAATTAAGTAATTTAACCTATTATGCATTATCAACTTGATGGAGTTGCATGGAATTATCTGCACATATTCAATTTGAGCTACAACTATAGATTGTTATTATATATATTGAGTAGTTTGGTTCTTCGTTGGTGTGTACACTCCACAATTTTTAGCTGATACATCTATTCATTAAAAGTGGATTATAAGAAGTGATTTGATTTAAAATATTTATTTTTGATCTTATTAAGTATTGCATATTCGAGAGACATTGTATAAATTTATTCATATCATGTAAAAAATGAAGACCGTTTGCATCTAGAGGTATTATACCATATTCAACCTTATTAGAAATTCTTTGTGTTATTTGGGAAATTGCAACTGAATACTTTTGTTCCAGATTGATGCTCAAGTCGGAGCAGTGAACGATCTTGCATTCTCCCATCCCAAATAATCAGCTCTCGGTGATAACATGTGGGAAACTACAACATCATGTCAAAGGGAGATGCAAAGCAGATCGTTTACAACAATTAAAGGGAAACCAAATACGAAATTTAATGGAAATGCAACTAGTTAGTCATACATCATCGCGAACGATTAGTTTTAACGAGCGATTAAGTCGTCCATAATTACAATACCAAAAAAACATCTTCAAATAGCCATACAAAACCCAACAGAGAAGTTTTGGCCACAAAACGATAAGACAAAACAACTACACCACCAGTTAAGTAAAGCTGCAGTGATCATAAGACAAAAAAACTGTGGTGCAACGCCATCTACAAGCGAGCTTCTTTCCCCAGGACACACTTCACATATCCGGCCTTCGAAGCATCAAGGAGTCCTCTAAAGATCTCTAGACGGGTGTTCTCTTTACCAATAATGTCGCACAGATCATACCTTTCATTCTAGGTCAGTTCTGGTATGTTGCACAAATGACTAAAGATTTCAGCCCTTGCTTTTCCCAAATCAATCTCGTACCCAATGCGTGATGCCAATGTTTCCAGACGAGCGTTGGTCTCGGCGTGCAGCTTTCCAAGTAGCTCAACTATGCCGTTATCATCATCCCGGACCTTGCGTTTGCGCTTACTTTTCTGAGGAACCTGAACGTTTGCAGTAGCGTTCGCTCCACTTTGAGTGCTACTGTCACCAACCCCAGTATTTGCAAACGTAGCCTAAACCTGCTCGTCGTACTCCAGAAAATCTTCAAAGCTAGGATGATAATCACTACTCTCACATATCTCAGGTGCATCTGGAGAACTATCTGCCACTGCATCAGCAACCCATTCGGATTGGCCACCATTTGCCCTGTCTTTGCCGAAGATGACCTTCCAGTCTTCCCAGTAAGGCCAAGACCTCGTGCGCATTCCGCGTGCACCGCTGTCTTGCTATGTGTGAACATACAAATGTCTACAAGGTCAGAACCTATGGCAAAGTTTCTATCACTTATGATAACTATTGAACATCTAGAGAAATATAACGAACCTTCACGATTTGATCCCATCGATCATCGTCACAATCAATCTTAAAATCTCCATGTACATTGAAACCCACACCACTCCGGTCAAGGATTTTTGCTAGTGAGTTGTAGCTTTTCTTCACCGCCGTTATCTTAGACTGAATGTGCGGATTAGCTTTCAAATCAGTTCTCGGAAACTCCTTCTTCAGCCACCCCTCTACCACTTTCAAGTAGCCTCCGCGGAAACCATTATCCGATTTCAACCCACGGGCCACCAAATCCTTCAAGGCTGTGACATCCTCAACCCGAAACATGCATTATTTTGCATATTAGCATATTTTCTTGTCATTTATACTACAGAGATATTAAGTGTGTCATAGAAAATATATTTATTATTATAGTGACTCAATATAGTCGAATATATATAGATAGTTTTGATTTATGGGATTATAATAATTTTTAACAGATTAGTATGATGAGTTAGTTATATATTCATAACAAAATTATATTTAATTAATTATTAACTTAAAATGTCATAGGTGTACGAATATATGTATACTATATATATCATGTGATTTCTTTATATTATATCTATAGAGTTATGAAAAAGAGAAAAAGAAATAGAAACATGTTTAGTGATTCTAGAAGAATTATAAATAAAATAGTAAATACAATGCAATTTATATATATAATTTTGTTGCACACATGTTCTCATTTAGTAGTGTCACTAATCTCCTTAAAAGAGAAGCAACATAGCATGCATGTTTATCTTTTGTTTTCATTATTTTATAAATCAAATGTCTATATATATGTGTGTAAAATAGGTGGATATGGGAGGAAGGAAAAACAGAGAACGATGAATACTTTATTTCCTTTAGATATAGACATATTTAGTAGGGATCGGGAACAAAAGAAAGAAAGCAAGAAGAATCGAGTGTCCTGAATCAAGAAGCAAAATTAAATGTTCGGATGGATTATTTTCATAATCAGGTGTGTATAAATCACACTTTTGATTTTACATGTGTTATGTACTTCTTTGCTAAGTGTTAAATAAAATGAATGATTTGATTATATGATGTGACTCTGATATAATTATGTGTTATTTGATATAGATGGTGGAATATGGTATGGATATGTGAAATGATTATATGATAGAAATATGTGATTAGTGCAATTGATATGTTTGCACATGGTTTTGGAATTATTTGAATCATTGGATTAAAGAGGATCTGTGACAATCATGCCCTGAGTCTGATATCAATGGCAATGGACCTACGGGTCATATACAATGGCAATGGACCTACGGGTCATATATACAATGACAATGGACCTTCGGGTCATATATATGTATACAATGGCAATGAGACCTACGGGTCATATATACAATGACAATGGACCTTCGGGTCATATATATATGTACAATGGCAATGAGACCTTCGGGTCATGATACAATGGAATCCCGGGCAGATGTTAGGCTTGATTTGTCACAGAATAATAAACTGAACAAAGTGGCATATGCATATGTACATGAAATTGATTCTAATATTTGTTGGTTATTGTTACATATATTGGTTAAAGAATATATTGATATCTGAGATGTGAAATTAAAGGTAAGGTTTATATGCACTGAGTTGTGGCTCATACTGAGTTGTGGCTCATATAAACCACTAATATTTTTCAGGAATAGATATCAGTGAACTTTTGGGTTAACGTGAGTCATAGGAACTCCACATGTTATCAGGGTCGGCGGCTGACGCATTTTGGCAAATTCTCTTCCTCATCATTTTTGCATGTAGATAAATGTGAACTATATAGAGTCGTGAGAGGGTCCACTACGGTTTAGAATGTTTTGAAATATGTACATGATAAATGTTTGTTTTTGAAATTATATAATATGTGTGTTTTATGTACTTGAAGTGTGGGTTAATTTATTTAATATTTAAAATTTATTTATAGTAAGTGCATATGTCATAAGGGTTGAGGTGTGACAAAGGCAACCAC
Source organism: Salvia hispanica (assembly GCF_029641045.1). NCBI lineage: Eukaryota > Viridiplantae > Streptophyta > Magnoliopsida > Lamiales > Lamiaceae > Salvia > Salvia hispanica. The sequence goes on from NC_142694.1 coordinate 55,873,597, forward strand.
GAGGACAACTTCTTCGCGGTCAGACCAAGAACGACGGGGTACAACAATTCTGGTATCGTTTCCCCTTCGGTATTGGCTATTCCCCGAGACAAATTGAGGAATATAGGGCAGCATGTACAAAAATATCAAAGTCTGTAGACAATACCAGACTATGGACAAGAATAAATTCATAAAAACCCAAACCTTGTGTGTTCTGGCTACCATCTCCTGAGGGTACAAATCGTCGAGGATCGGACATAGCTTCGAAAAAATAAATGAGCAAGAGTCACATTCAAAGTAAACAGTAAAACTCATTAACAGAACATCAAATGCAGGAAATTTAGCAAAAAAAAGCTTAACATTCATACCAACATTTTACATCGAAATTTCAGTGACATACACACATCATATACACCACAAACACCAGGTTTATCTCGTCATGAATTAGTAGAGAAGGAGTGCATAATGGAAGGGCAAACTAAGAATCACAACATAAAATCAGGTTTAAATTAGCAGATGAGCGAAATACAAATAAATAATCTAACCTGGATAGGATTTAGATCGTCTTTCTAAGAGGAATTTTGCAATCGCCGCCGATGTGGGGAGGCTGCTCCGAAAAAAAAACCCGCGCGAATGATGAAAGTCTAAAAGGAATTCGCGTTTTTATGTCTGTGCAATCCTAAAATTCATCTGCAACCCTAGGGGCAAAATAGACAGCACAGCTTAACAGTCCATACCACTACAATCAACCAAACGAGGGGTTGGGCCTTGTTTTAATTTGGGTTGTATTCAACCAAACGCCCGTTTTGTAATTAGCCAAGACATCCTCAGATTATACACCACTGGGAAGCCTGATTATAGACATTACCCATGTTAATAACCAAACGACCCCTTAGGCTCTAAGTATTCTTGGCCACCAAGTCTCAACTCTTTGACTCCTAATATTCTTGGACACCAAATCTAATTATTGACAATATTATCCTTTCTAAAGGAAAAAAAGACTCATATATTATAACATGCTTACTAATCTAATTTTTTTTTCACCATTTTTAAATTTAGTTTACATTTTCACAAGCATATAGCCAGCCATTCATTTGAAAAGATATACAAACGTCTATTTATAGTAAATCCGTTTACTTGTGTACGTGCACGAATATTTAATAATCATTATAACAAGACACTAAAAAGAAAAAGAGAAAGAAATTTGCCAACAGATAAAAGAAATATCACATGCAAGAGAAATTATTCCAGAAAGTCCCTTTCCATTTCATTTTCTCACGCATGGGCTCTTTAAATAATGCACATATAAATATCAATTCAATAAAAGACAACTCAATATTTTTAGTCCATCTCCATGCAACTTTTTATGCCTAAACTAATCCGAAAATGGAAAAAAAAAACTAATAAAGCAGTTTCCTTCAAAAAAAAAAGAACGACAAAAAAGAGAAAAACGATTAGAAGGAAATAAATAAGAAACAAATAATACCCATATAGTATGATTTAAATATATCCATCACACTTAATTTAAGTGGAAATTTCCAGTCATTAGCAGTCATTATCACCATTTTGACGTATAACACCAAAATTAACCTAAGAAACCATACCAACCGATATTAGCAAAAAAAATCTTAGACAACATTTCCTTTTATATTCATATTCTCCTATTTAAAAAAACCCTTAAAATAGTTAAATATAAAGCACGTAGCATTCTTTTAACATGAACTAAACAACACACAAATCATAATAGTAGTAACATAAAGCTTAATCCAAATTTAATTTGACAATATAACTTTAGTTAATTAAGGGAAAGTTTATAACAAAACAATATCCCGATTAACTATACAAGAAAAGAAAGAATGGGAAATTTTATTTATGTGTATAAAAAGGCTTAGAGTATTTCAGCTTTTACTACTCTATTAGTCCACTAATAATAGATTCATAATGAAATTGATAAAATATGAGAAAAAGAAAGATAAAATGAATAAAATAAAATAAAATAAAATAAAAAAAGAAAAAGTAAACAAAATAGGAAAGAGTATAAATTTTTATTTTAGTAGTATAAGATTAATTTTGATGAATGGATGAAACTAGAAAGATGCGATTATGAACATAGATTAAAATATTTGACAACAATTTACAAATATTATACGAAAAGGGGTCTTAATCATCGTCCCCAATTTCAATTTATTTCTTTTGCAGCAAACCTGCTTTTAATGCACATCCCCATAAATTGTTCCTAGTATATATGCAACGGTTACTGTTTTTAGAGAGAGAAACATTTACGTGCCAAAAAAAACCATAATAGTTTAAGAGAGAGAGAGAGTGAAAGACCAGAATAGGAAAGTGGAGGGGGTGAGTGTAGCAGAGAGAATTAAGGATATAAATTGGGTTAAAGAGGCAACGAGACTGTTTCTTCCTAGTAAAACCCTAGCTCTCTGCATTGTTGACTTCTCAGATAGTGCAGACGAGCTCTTCTTTGCGCTGCGATAGGATGTGCCCTCAGATCTGGATATAGTGCTATTCAGCTCGAATTATTGCGGGTCCCGAATGGTAGAGGCTTGCGTAGAGAGCGGAGTTGTGGTTCTGTGATATATGGTTATGGATTGAATTATGAAGGCTTATTTTGTTTTTAGGAATTTGAATTTGTAGTTTGAAGACGTTTTCTCTTTTTTGGGGGTTTCTGATATCCTCGTCGTTTTATTTTGATTTGTTGTCATTTAAAAGGGGCTTTTGATCTTGAATAAGTAAGTGTAATTGGGAAATATTATTTGAGCTCTTCAGGTACTTCTGGAATTTGGATTAGGCTTTTATACCCCTAGATATGGTCCGATATCTTTCATGTTGCCACATAAGTTATTAGTGTAATTTATTTATCTGTTCAGAGAGATTGTGTAATTTTGCATTCGAGAGCAAAGGTTTCTGTGTTCCTTTTCCTGTTGGTTTGGAGAGGTTAGGTTCCACCCTTTCCCTTAATTTGATTTGGGTACTAGTTGGGATTTTGCGCTGGAGTGGCTGGGGGGGCCGGGAGGCGTCACTATGTCGTCCTTGAGTCGAGAACTGGTGTTCTTAATATTGCAGTTCTTGGATGAGGAGAAATTCAAGGAGACTGTTCATAAGTAAGTTCTGTTTTGGTTTGTGTGACAACTTAGCTTTTGTGAATTTATCGTAACATGCGACTGTAAATACACAAGGCATTGCTTCTTTGCTTCCTTTCTGGGTTGGGGTGGGGTGGGATTGAGTATTTTGCATTTATCTTCATATCTCTATGAGGATAAGCTTGAGGTATACCCGGTTTATAAAATTTTGGGTATAATGGAATGAATGAACACCTGCTTGCTTTGAACATGGTAATGTATATGACCCACTAGTTTATTGTAAAGAAAATTATGGGAGTAACTGTTGCTTCAACCACTGCACCTTTTTCTTTTTAAAATGACTTGTCGGCACAAATCAATTGGGTTCCGTTTTGTTGTTTTTTTTTGACACAAAAGGTTTCTGCTGTTTACATTGCATGTGTAACGTGTACAGATTGGAGCAAGAATCCGGATTTTTCTTCAACATGAAGTACTTTGAGGATCAAGTCCAAGCTGGTGAATGGGAGGAAGTTGAGCGTTATTTAAGTGGATTCACCAAAGTTGAGGACAACCGATATTCGATGAAAATCTTCTTTGAGATTAGAAAGCAGAAATACCTTGAAGCTCTTGATAGGTATGCTGTATTTCAGTGTCATCATATAAACTGAAATCTTGTGTGTCTCCGAGCAGTTGTCAAATCTGTTATTTATCCAACATTTTCAGACAAGATCGAGCAAAAGCTGTAGAGATTCTTGTTAAAGATCTGAAGGTGTTTGCCTCTTTTAATGAGGATCTATTTAAAGAGATCACACAGCTGTTGACTCTTGACAACTTCAGGTTATACTTTTGTTTAACTGTAAACTTATCATTTATCCTTTTCACTTTTTAATTTGTATGGGAACTACATTTATAGGCAGAATGAACAGCTCTCCAAATACGGGGACACAAAGTCAGCACGCAACATAATGCTTGTTGAGCTTAAAAAGCTGATAGAGGCAAATCCTTTGTTCCGTGACAAACTCACTTTTCCTGCTTTTAAGGCTTCGAGATTGAGAACATTAATCAACCAGAGGTGACAATCCAGCCCTGGCATACGATTTGGACTTACCTTCTACTAATTATCTGTGTCATTTTTAAGAAGTACATATCTGCATTCATTTGAATTTTCATTATAGCTTATTTCCCATTCCAGAACCACTTTAACATTTAATTTCTAGATTATTTTTTGTTGTTATTTATGTCTGATGGTTTTGCAGTCTTAACTGGCAGCATCAGCTCTGCAAGAACCCACGCCCGAACCCGGATATTAAAACACTCTTCACTGACCATACTTGTTCTTCAAGTAACGGAGCACGTGCCCCCCCTCCTGGTAACAACCCTCTAGCAGGACCTGTTCCTAAACCTGGTGTGTTTCCTCCTCTTGGAGCCCATGGTGTAAGTAGGGTCTTTGTTTTTTTTTTTTTTTAAATCTTGCTGACTGGGTTACATTTATTGGCATCTAACCCTTTGCTTTCTTTTTGCAGCCTTTCCAACCTGTTGTTTCTCCCCCTCCTAGTGCTATTGCAGGTTGGATGTCAACTGCTAACCAGTCTATGCCTCATGCTGCTGTTGCTGCAGCTCCTCCTGGCCTTGTTCAGGCACCTAGTCCTGGTGAGGTTTAAAATGATCACATTGAACTTAATTTGCAATCATCCTCAGCACATAAAAGTAGTGACTAAAAGAACAAGTTCTTTGACATGTTACTACCAGCTGCCTTCTTGAAACATCCAAGAACCCCTCCTGGTGGCCCTGGAATGGACTATCAGACTGCTGATTCTGAACATTTAATGAAACGTCTCCGCCCGGGACAACCTGACGAGGTCTGGAAGTTGGATGCAACTCTGTTAATCTCTTAATATATATTATCTAATGATGTTTTGAGTTTTGACACATGTTTGATGATGTCTAGGTATCATTTTCTGCATCGACCCAGCCACCTAACAGTAATAATATGTATTCACCAGATGACCTTCCCAAAACTGTTATTCGGAATCTTAGTCAAGGATCTAATGTTATGAGCATGGACTTCCATCCACAACAACAGACTGTTCTTCTAGGTTGTTCCTTCTTTTCATTCTTCTTTTGAATTTCAGACTAGTTTACTCTTTTTTATCACGAGACTACCTCCAATTCATTATTGTTACAGAGTGTTGTAGAGAAATCTGAAATTGAAAATATGTCATTTGTAAAACATGATGATGTTAATATATAAATATGCTAATGTTACTGACGTTGTCTCCAATGTAGTTGGAACAAATGTTGGTGATATCAGCATTTGGGAAGTCGGTTCTCGAGAAAGGTTAGCACTTAAAACCTTCAAGGTTTGGGATATATCAGCTTGTTCAATGCCATTCCAAGTGAGTATTCAATGTGCTTGCCTTGTCCTGTGTATCGTACAACTTTTAAGTTACATACTATTTTTTGTTTATATATTATAAATTACATGTATATGTAACTATGGTACATGTTTATAATTGTGAAATTTATGACATATCTATTTATTTATACTTTGGTCTTGTCCAGACAACTTTGGTTAAAGATGCGACAATATCCGTTAATAGATGTGTATGGGGCCCAGATGGATCTATACTTGGTATATAACATTGTCATATTACCAACTATTTAATTTCTACACTTCATAGACTTGTTTGTTCTGTCGTTGATAATTTTTTCTTCGATCTTGGAGGTGTTGCCTTTTCCAAGCACATAGTTCAGATATATACCTACAATCCAGCTGGAGAATTAAGACAACACTTAGAGGTCAGGATTCCTCCCAACTTCTCCTTTGCTCACTCTTTCCTACCGGGCTTGAGAATTGTTTAGAGTTGCAATGACAGATTATTTCCTTAATTGTAGATTGATGCTCATATTGGCGGTGTGAATGATATTGCTTTTGCCCATCCCAATAAGCAACTTTGCATAGTTACATGTGGGGATGATAAGACAATTAAGGTAACAAGTGCTTTTACTATTTGTGCCCCATTGTTTGGTCTCCTTGATCTAAACAAGTAACTTTGCCCCTAGATATGGGATGCAGTAGCAGGACGTAGGCTGTATACTTTTGAAGGTCATGAAGCTCCTGTATATTCCGTATGTCCTCACTATAAAGAGAATATTCAGGTGCGTTATTGTAAATGGATGCTCACCCTCCTTCTCACTGCGTACCCTTTTGAGTTGTAATTTGTAATTGAACTGTGTTGGTGGCTTATTCATTGGTCGAATTGATAAAGGGATATCTGATTCTAGTTTTTGATTCTGTTTGCAGTTTATTTTCTCTACCGCAATTGATGGGAAAATAAAAGCTTGGCTTTATGATTCCTTGGGGTCGAGAGTGGATTATGATGCCCCTGGACTTTGGTGCACGACAATGGCTTATAGTGCTGATGGTACCAGGTACCTGTCAATTTTTCTGGTTGGTTTGTCCTTTTTGTCTACCTTCATTGTTTAAGGTATCCATGACATTACTTGCAAATAATAATTGTTTGATAAACAAGGACATACTCCCTCCATCCATGAATAAGAGTCCCGTTTTTCCATTTTTGTCCGGCCACGAATAAGAGTCCCGGTTCATAATTACCATAAATGGTAAAGAGACCCCACATTCCACTAACTCATTCCACTCACATATCATTTAAAACTAATATATACAAGTGGGACCCCTATTCCACTAACTTTCTTCCACCCACTTTTCTTAACATTTCTTAAAACCCGCACCATTTAGAAATGAGACTTTTAATCGTGGACGGAGGGAGTAAATGGTAAGAAATGCACCAACTACTTCATGAGATTTCTAGTTATTGACTCCGGGTGTCCTATGGAAGTATGGATTTTCCTCTTGCTTGGTGATCACTGATTTCCCAACAATAAAATATTACAATTAAACAATTATTGTGGTCGATTAGCAAACAGTGCATCCATAGTAAAAGAGACTAAAATTATGAAAATACAAGCAATAAATGCAGACACTTTATAGTAGTATTATTCAAGCTAAACTATGGGATTTGAGAATTATGATTATTAACTAGAATACCAAATAAGTAAACTAAAAAAATTAAATTTAAAAAAAGTAGACTCATTTAGAAAAAGACTCAACTGTACAAACTTAGATTAAAATTCAGGAATAAAAGGCTGATGCGATAGAACTATCGACTCTGAAGAAACTATACAATTAACCTATTAATCCAATTCATATGAAGGATCACAAACATAGCCACAATCTCTCTCTGGACAACTTTTGTGATTTGTTTACTATAGCCTAAATCTCAGCAAATTATACAACTCCTAAAAGCTAACAAAGGTTTAAAATCTCCTCTGAATAATCATTCATATTAACAAAGGTTTAAAATCTCCTCTGAATAATCATTCATATTGTGTGTTCTTGAATCTCATTGAAAAATTAAACCTGCAATTCGTAAAGTATTTTATTGAATTATCACCAATCAATAATGACTAACCTGGCAGTTCTTTGTTGGTCATTGTGGTTTGGAAGGCATATGCGAGTTTTCTAAGGACATGAATCCTTCAAGGTGTGGGGCTGCGTTAGGTTTGGAGTTTTGGTTAAGGCTAGCTTAAAAAAAAAGTAGTTTTAGACATAACTAGGTATTTTTGTTGTATTTTGAACTAGGATACTGTCCCCTTTCTGGTGTCACTCGCCCCTTTAAAAAAAATACTAATAAACTTGTCTTGCGTTCTACCAAAATAAAAATGATGTTTTGGCCAAATAAAAGAAGAAATTGAGTAGGTAATAATGTAATATAGGTATGTGATAGATATGCAAGGCGCCAGGCAGTGATGTCACAGTAAGTGTTTGCATAAAAGAGAAACTGTATTACGGAATAGCTAAACAAGCGTAACAACTTCGATCCTCCTTGGAAGCCGATTACAACTCAATATTCAGCATTCCTTTATCAAACCTCAAGACTCCTACTGCTCATAAACAATTGAGACATAAAGATAATCCTAATCCTGCTCGACTCATGATAAACTAAAATAACAAAAAATAAACTCAAAGACAAGTAGACAACTAATCCAATCTCCAAGATCTTGCATGTTGTATTCCACCACATTTTGCTGGCCTCAACGATATACCTGCTATGCCATGGTTGTGGATCAATATCAGTAAGGGGGAAATTGATCGTTTTAATAGTTGAGGAGGACCCCTTCCCCATAGAATCTGTGTTTGAGAAACAGTTATTTTACCTTTTTCATATGTCATGTGTGAGGGAACTTTTAGCTCATATAAGTGAAAACATCACCTTGATTCTGAGTAACTCAGTATGAGCAATGTCAAAAAATAAAAAATGTTTTAAAGTAGAAAATCCAGGATTAATTGCTGCTTACAGGTTCTTTTACTTCCAGAGTTTGCCAATTATGCAGCTCTTTTTTTCCCCTCTTTTCTTAAAAACAACATTATCTTTCATGGTTATATAGGTGAGATATTTATTTACAATAAATTATTTTCAGGCTGTTCTCTTGTGGAACCAGTAAAGAAGGTGAATCTCACCTTGTTGAGTGGAATGAGAGTGAAGGAGCCATTAAGAGGACATATTCTGGTTTCCGGAAGCGTTCTTTGGGTGTGGTGCAGTTTGACACCACAAGGAACCGTTTCTTAGCAGCTGGTGACGAGTTTCAGATAAAGTTCTGGGACATGGATAACATCAATATCCTTACTTATACTGATGCTGATGGTGGATTGCCAGTTAGTATCTTTAGCTTATTGCATCTTTCAGATTGCTGTCATTATTGCCTTCATATTTGAAACCTTAAGTTGGTCTGTACTATACTTGCAGGCAAGCCCTAGATTAAGATTCAATAAGGAAGGTTCATTGCTGGCTGTTACCACCAGTGAAAATGGAATTAAGATCTTGGCTAATACTGGGGGTCAGCACATGCTAAGAATGCTGGAGAGCAGAGCGTTCGATGGTGCTCGTGCTCACGCTGAAGCTAATGTCAAAGTAAATTTCAGTTTTTCTGACTATTTGATTCATTCACTGTATTTCAGTTTCAAGCTCTCCTATTCTGCAGCCTGATATTGCTGGTGCATTGAGTCCCGTTGCTACTGTTTCTGCTTCAGAGTCCACAACACTTATATATTCGTTTAATGTATTTTGGCTTAATTTTCTCTGCAGCCTGCTATTGCTGCTGGTCCATTGGGTCCCATTGCTAGCGTTTCTGCTTCAGCATCCCCCTTTGAGCGCAGTGATAGGATCCAACAGCCAATGTCTCTTCTGGTAGTGGTCTTGTGCAGTTGTGATTCATTCAATCAATCTATTTCACTTTCCTTAATTGATAAGTTAGTTGTTTCGGTTCATCCTCAAGGATAGTTGAGAATGTGCAGCCAGCTCATTTTGCTTGGAAAATTTTTTCAGGCCAGCATGGAAAGCAGCAGGGGAACTGATGTAAAACCGAGGATCCTTGAGAACACTGAAAAAATCAAAAGCTGGAAGTCTTCTGACATATCTGATGCATCTCAACTCAAGGCTCTGAAATTGCCCGACTCTCTGGCACCTAACAAAGTATGTGATGTGGACAATTTGTTGAACTGACATGCAATCCCCTTCAGTTGAAGAATGTCTGCTTGAATAAGGAGATTGCTATATTCTTATTCAGGAAACTGATCGTTGTTTTGGTTATGTTCAATTTGATGTCTAATAGCATAATGCATTACAGGTCGTGCGTTTGCTATACACGAATTCTGGCTTAGCTGTCTTAGCATTGGCTTCTAATGCTCTTCATAAGCTGTGGAAGTGGCAGCGCAATGAACGCAATCCATCTGGAAAAGTCAGAATTTGATTATCATTTGCTTAGCAATAAGCCTTCCTCAGCATTGTTCACTTAAACTAATTATAATGATATGATGTCTATTTTCAGTCTTCTGCCTCTAGTGTGCCTCAGTTGTGGCAGCCAAATAATGGGGCTCTCATGTCGAATGATGTGTCTGATTCCAAAGCAGCTGAAGAATCTGTTGCATGTATTGCCTTGTCTAAGAATGATTCCTATGTTATGTCTGCATCAGGGGGGAAAGTCTCCTTGTTCAACATGATGACCTTTAAGGTGTGCTAACTTCTTCACTTCAGATTTCCAAAATTGCTGTAGTTATTGGACTGTACTACTTCCCACATGAGTATACTTTAAACATGCTAGATAATTGATTTGCGTACTAATTCTGGTCAGGTCATGACAACTTTCATGCCACCGCCTCCTGCTGCTACTTATCTGGCATTTCATCCACAAGACAACAATATAATTGCTATTGGAATGGAAGACTCTACGATACAGATTTACAATGTTAGAGTTGATGAGGTAAGTATCTTGACTGTGTTTGGGGGTGTGCTAGCATTCTAGAGGAATTGATATATCTACTTATTGAATTTATAATCATGTGTCAGAGGGGTACAGTGTGTTACTTATTGTTGGTATTGAGCCAGCCTTTTGCTCATCTATCTTGAATCAGAGAATTTTAGTAGTTAGCACCTTAGTAGTGCTTATTTATTTAAGACTAAAGACCAATTTTGGTCCCTTGCATTTGCCCTAAAATTCTTTTTGGTCTCATACATTAAGTTTGTGACCTTTTGATCCCTAACATATTATTTTGGTACTTTTTGGTCCCAAACATATTGTTTTGGTCCAAAATAACCATTTTCTGTTAAAACTAACGGTCAAAGTGTTTGACCAAAATTTAAGTTTGTAGTAGAGAGCTATGAAAAATCCTGTTTAAATAATCAAAGAATTTTTCATGTATATAAAAATTCAATTTTTATACTAATGAAATTTAAATTTAAAAACATCAAATTTACTCCACTTTATTATCTATCCATTTAACACTCTAAACATTCTTTTCTTAGATTCTCTGCTGAAAAGTTTTGTCTCGGCATTGAGGAAACGGAAGGAGTATTAAGTTAATTAGATTATAATTAAGTTATTAAATTGGTCAAACACTTCGACCGTTAATTTTAACAGAAAATGGTTATTTTGGACCAAAACAATATGTTTGGGACCAAAAGGTACCAAAACAATATACTCCCTCAATTCCATAGTAATAGAGTCATTTTGCCATTTTGGTACGTTCCATAGTAATAGAGTCATTTCCCTTTTTAGCAAAAGTCAACATATTTTTCCACACATACTTTACTCTCACTTTATTCTCTCTTACTTTTTTCTCTCTTCATCTCTCTACCTTTTTCATTTTCCACTTTATTCTCCCTTTCCTTAACTTATCTAACACAATTTTTCTTAATCTCCGTGCCGAAAAGAAACGCCTCTATTACTATGGAACGGAGGGAGTATTAGGGATCAAAAGGTCACAAACTTAATGTTTGGGACCAAAAAGAATTTTAGGGCAAATGTAGGGGACCAAAATTGGACTTTAGTCTTTATTCAAGGTCCTTGTAATGACATAGTGTTTGGGCCTTTTAATGTTTTGAATATGTACACGTAATAACTCATCTTGTCCAATCTCTGAATGATGAATTGTCCCGTGCTTGCATATGATGCTCTTACTGTTTTCATGATCATCTTTAGATTTACTGATTCTGTCATGCTTGTTCACATTATAGGTTAAAACGAAGCTCAAGGGCCATCAGAAACGGATCTCAGGGCTTGCATTTTCTCAGAGTTTGAACATATTAGTTTCATCTGGAGCTGATGCTCAGGCAAGTCATGCCCAGCATTGACTTGTTTTAACCTATGTTCAAGTTATAAAATTTAATATTTCTTCCGAGTATTGCTAAGTTATTAGCTGAGTTGTATTATATGAAAACCAGCATGTTTAATTTTCTATCCCGATTTCAGCTGTGCATGTGGAGCATTGATGGATGGGAGAAGAAGAAATCACGGCCAATACAGCCACCTCCCGGTCACCCATCTACCCTGGTTGGAGAAACTAGGGTTCAGTTCCATAACAATCAATCGCATCTACTGGTTGTTCATGAAAGTCAAATTGCTATATATGATGCTCAACTAGATTGTTTACGTTCAGTGAGTGTTTTTCTTCTCTTTCGTTTCTTATATTTTTCACAAAGCAGTTATTTGAATATTTGCTATTCGTGCATTATCTATTGCATATGGTCCTCCAGAAATAGGTAAAAGTTTAGTTTTAATAAAGAACAGAAGTTTGCAAGTGTCACACAGTAGGAACAGTGTTATAATATGACAAGAGACTAGTGATGTGCCAATAATACAATATATTGAAGTTCATACCCCCTCGGTTGCATGTCTGGAATTTACATAGAGTATATTTGACATGCTAAAATCTCCATGTCACTAATAGTTCCCATTACGGAAATTGGAGAAAACAATAAATGGTTTGTGCTTGCAAATGTTCATGTACTAGTTAGTTGAGTTGGAAGCTAGGTCATAACCTCAAATGCCAATCACATGCATTTTTAATGGCCGAGAATGTCATGATCCGAGTATTTTTTTCAATTGCAGTGGTATCCAAGAGATTCACTTTCCTCAGCTATTTCAAGCGCTATATACTCGTGCGATGGTCTGTCGATTTTTACTGGGTTTTGTGATGGTGCTATCGGCATATTCGATTCTGACAGTTTGAACCTTCGGTGCCGGATAGCACCCTCTGCCTATTTATCATCAGCCAGGTACGTATATTGAAAGATATTCTTATATTGTTGAAACATGTTGATGTCATTCTATCTTAATAATGACTCCCAATTTGGCACTCTGGGGGATATTATGCCAGATCTCTCCTGCCTTAAGTGTTTACAAATTCTTTTTTTGTTTACTAAGTAGTAATTGACATCTTTTCATGTGCAGCAACGATAATCCCTTCCCCATAGTTATCGCAGCACATCCGACAGACCCCAATCAATTTGCGCTTGGCATGAGTGATGGTGCAGTTCATGTGATTGAACCATCGGATGCAGAGACGAAGTGGGGTGGATCAACCTCTCATGAAAACGGGAGCATGCCTTCGATACCTTCGAGCTCTGCATTGAACAGTCAGCCATCAGAAACCCCATCTAGGTGATTAATACAAAGTAAGAAAAAAAGCGCCTCATTGTTTCATTCTCTTCTTAAGCATACCAATGTAAAGTCTCAGTGTTACCTTTTTTATTCCTTGAGAGATAAACAGGTTAGTTTTACTTTGTTGGTTGCACCTCTTGACAAGGGTAGTTCGTGGTCACCCTCTTTTTTGTTTACTTTCATTTTAATCGGTTATTAAATTTATTTTTATCACTGCAATTTCATACTATAGCAATTTCACTGGCAAATTGGTGAGACTTGAACCAATCAAACTTGATATGTATTTTTATGCCGAATGCATCATTTTGTAAATTTGGGTCGAGTCAGCTGAATACCCACTGCAACAGATAATTGTGTAGCTTGATATGAATCTTGTTTCACATATCTCATTTGGGGTACTCCTTCCGTTCTGCCTTAACAGAGGCGTTTCATTTTCTGCACTTGTTTTGGAAAAATAATTATAACTAGTTAAAGTGTATAAAATTAAGTAAGAGAGAATAATATAGAGAAGATACACCTTTATTAACATGGAACATAGAGATTACATGTTAAACCAAATTTTATGATTAGCTTAAGCTAGATATGATAAGACGTACTCCTTCTGTCCCTAGATATGGATTTCATATTTTCTTTTTGGTCCGTCCTCCATTACATGTTCTATTTATGTTTTACTATATTTATGAAGTAAATCACACATTTTATTTAGTACTCCCTCCGTTCAGAAGTAGTGGAAGCATTTCTTATCGGGACGGAGATTAAGAAACATTGTGTTAAGTGAATTAAGTAAAATATAAATAAAGTATAAAATGAAAAAGATAGAGAGATGAAAAGAAAATAAAATAAGTGAGAAGAAATGTATTGTCTTTTACTAATAGGAAAATGACTTCACTGCTATGGATCATACCAAAATATTTAAATGATCACTGCTATGGAACGGATGAGTACTAATTCAGCCTAATTGGCACAATCTGACCGGTGCGGATCAGCTAATGCATATCGTACAAAATTTGCTAAGACAATAATTAAAACCCAACACGTGTATGCTATTTAAAAGGAAAAAATAACAGTTACTAGTATTTTATTTTTGATCGTGTAATCCTTCATTCTCCAACGCATCTCTCATTTGGCTGAATTTTTTTTTTCTGCTTTAGCCTTTGTTTTTGGTTGCCATTTTATTTCTTTCAGATTTTCATTTCATCACCCAATCTGTATTTCCTCTTCTTTGCGTTTTATCACCTTCTCTTTCTTCTTCTGTGTTGTGGAATATATTTTGTAAAACATGGTTCATTGATTTGTCTTCCTGCTTTTGATTATCAATAAATTAACTTATTTTAAGGATAAAAAAAATGAATTGTTGATAGATTTCACCAGATCCACAGCCACCTTACAAAACTCAACGCTTTCAAATAACTGATTCCATTCTATTCAAGTTCTATTTATAATCTTCACTCTTAGAGAGAGAAGGTTGTGTGTGTGTACGTGAGAGAGAGAAAATAAATGTGTATTTTTAATGGCATGAAGAAGAATTTGGTTTCCTCGACATCCTTCAAGTAAAAAAAACATAGGGAGATAATCTCAATATATTGGTTGAAGATAGAAAAGATTACTAGAGTTGAATTTTAATATTTTTCTCTTCTTAAATAGCATACACGTGTCAGGTTTTAATTAGTGTATTAGCAAATGTTGTATAATATGCATTAGCTGATCCGCTCCAATCCGACATATTTTAGTATCTCACCCACCACCACCCAACCTGAGCTAGGATTGTATTTTTTGATATTATATACGTTGCATCTAGGTTATTTTGTACATGCGCTTTGGTTACTTTATGATTATACCAAGGAAGATTGGACCAAATGTTACTAAACTTATGCTAGGCTATGTAATTTTCAGTTTATTTAATGAATTTTTATTAATGTAATGTTTTTTCTTATTAATTACATTTTTAAAATAAAGAAATGAGATAGTAGGACTCATGAATTAAGGAAGGAATGAATAATGCATGAATATTTGCAGGTGTGGTTTCAAGTGAAAGATAGAAATAAAAAATACTCCTTGGTACTTAAAAGTATTGTTATGTCTATCTACCTATAAATCCAAACGTTAATTTTAATTTCAGCAGAAATAGTTGGAGTTTGACCGGATTGAAAAATTTACACAACCTGTATAACTATTTACAATCATTTTAAAAGTACTTAAAAAAGAATCAGGATTCCCTTTTTTTTTTTACTATTCAAACTCTATATGTAGAACTATATTAAAAATGCTAAATATACCGAAGAAGGTAATGATGTTTGTAATTAAACGGCTGTTTAAGATAGCATTATATGAATAAATGTAGTACTCCATAAATCTATAATTATGTGTATTTTTAAAAAATTACTGTAAGAATTATTTAGCTTTACCAGCTCTCCAGTCTCAAACATCGAAACTGGAGCTGAGGTTTGCTGCATATTCATGAAGATGAGCAAACAAAACTGACAAGTTTTGCTATATGAATCATCTTCTACTGAAACAAATATTCTCCTTAACAAATCGATTCAGCTTCAAAACCTACTCTTCAAATTCAAAGAAATGGAACTCAAATCCGAACCCAAATCTCGTAATCACGCACCCAATTCTTCTTCTCACCGAAGCTTGCAATTCCATGTCGCAAGCGAAGCAAATTCACGCCCAAATGATGCGCACCGGCCTCGTTTTCCATCGCTTTCCAATCAGCAGGCTCCTATCCTTTATCGCACTCGACGAAAGGGGAAATCTTCGATATGCAAATGCTCTTTTCTCTCAAATTCCCGAACCCAATGTGTATATCTGGAATACAATAATAAGGGGCTGCGTTAAGAAAGGGTTTTCTGAGTTGGGGTTTTGTTATTTCGTTACAATGGTTAGAGAACGCGTGGAGATGGATAGGAGGAGCTATGTTTTTGGGCTGAAATCGTGTGAAGGTTTGGGGGATTTGAGAGCGGGAGAGTGTGTTTATTGTAGGATTTGGAAATCTGGGTTTGTGGGGGATGTTATTGTGAGGAATGAATTGATACATTTTTACTGCGAGAAGGGGAAATTGAGCTGCGCGGATCGAGTTTTCCGCGAGAGTGAGATTAGGGACGTGGTTTCTTGGACTAGTATGATTGATGGGAGTGTGAAAAATGGCATGATCGATAATGCATTAAAGATGTTTGATGAAATGCGTGAGACTGATGTGGAACCTAATGATGTTACAATGGTGGCTGTATTCTCCGCCTGTGCTCAGAGGGGGGATTTGAGGTCTGCAGAGAGGGCTCGTGAGTTCGCGGAGATGAGAGGGTTTAGGTTTAGTTTGAACATGATGAATGCCATGATGGATATGTATGTGAAATGTGGGGGTGTGGAGAAGGCTAAGGAGATCTTTGATAAGATGGAGGTGAGGGATGTGTTCTCTTGGACTAGCATGATAAACGGCCATGGGAGAAACGGGGAGGTTGAGATGGCTAGGAAGGTGTTTGATGAGATGCCGGAGAAGAATGTGGTTTCTTGGACAGCGATGATAGGGGCATACTCGCAGAATAATAGGCCGATGGAGGCTTTGAAGTTGTTTTCTGAGATGGAGATAGAAGCTTTTGCTCCTATGGAGAGTACTTTGGTGTTGGTGCTCTCAGCGTGTGCTCAATCTGGTCGTATGGATGTAGGGCAACGAATCCATGATCACTATGTGAAGGAGAAACGGATTCCTCTTAGTACAATTCTAGGTAATGCATTTGTTGATATGTATTCCAAATGTGGGAGCATTGATTTAGCTAGGGAGATATTTGATGAGACGAGGAAGAAAGATTTGGTGTCCTATAACTCCATGATTGTGGCGTATGCATCTCATGGTCATGCTGAGAAGGCACTAGGCCTGTTTGAGCTTATGGTGGAGCTCGGATTCAAGCCTGATAATATCACATTTGTGGGTATTTTATCGGCTTGTGCCCACAGAGGGCTAGTCGAGGAAGGTTGGGTCTACTTCAGGGATATGGAGGCATTTGGGGTCACTCCTGCAATGGAGCATTATGCTTGTATGATTGATTTACTCGGGAGAGTAGGGCTATTGGAAGAGGCGTATAGTTTGATAAACTCGATGGGGATGGAGGCGGACCAAGCCATTTGGGGTGCCCTTCTTAATGGGTGTCGGATGCATGCCAATGTTGAGTTGGGGAAGCTTGCTGCAGAGAAGCTTATGGTTTTGGATCCGGGAGATAGTGGGACGTATGTGCTGCTAGCTAGCTTGTGTGCAGATAAGAAGAAATGGAGCGATGTGAGGGTCGCTAGAAGTAGGATGAGGGAGAAGGGTGTGAAGAAGACACCGGGGTCGAGCTTGATCGCGGTGGAGGGCAAATTTCATGAGTTTCTAGTTGCAGATGAATCACATCCTGATTCTGATAGTATATACAGAGTTTTAGAAGAGATTTTGCTGTTTTCAAAGATGGATGATTGTAAATTGGATGATTACCAAAATCATATTGTTACATTTTTGTAGACATTTTTCTGAGTTGGAATGTTGAGAATTTTGGCTAAATGTTGTGTTGCTCAACTGCAGATTAAACTACAAAAGTTGGCATGCTTTGTTGATCATGTTTCTTGAACTTTTCTGTTTGAGTGGCTATTCTTGAGACCGGAAGTCTCGGGTTCAAATCCCACTAACGCCTTTATAGGTCCGAGCATATCCTTCCCCTGTTTGGTTTACCTGTTCTATTGCACACGAACATAGTTTACCGAAGGCCTATTAGTTGGAGAGGAATCATTTTACCAGCATATTGTGTTTCGTTGTCGAGAAACCAGAGTAACTATTGAAAGGCTCAAAAGAACATAAAAGTAAAAGGAACCCGTGGCAATAGAAGATTTAAAATTTACATAACTAAGAGGGAATCTGTTTCTCCTAAACTATTCCAACTACAACTTCACAAACTAGATCACAAAATTCCTATAATGGAAGTAAAACAAAATCCCCTCCAGTAGCAAAGGATGTTGATGAAAACTACCAACTAAATTCTTCTTATAAGCATCATCAACACTAATATAAACTATTGAAAACACATCTGCTTCCCTAACTTTATCCCTAATCAACTGCTGCTAGTATCTTACTGAAAATAAGCTCCACTGGAACACAACTTTTGTTGGGTGCTTTCTCCGAATTCTTGTGCAACTTCACAAAGGGCTTCTCTGCAGACGGGAGCATCGCTTCTTGGCCACTCTTCCTGGGAGCACAGGGCGAGGTCGTGACATAGCAGACGGGGCTCCTCTTAGAGGTCCTCCAAACAAGATCACCAAACACCTTGCGCGTGCCACTCTCGCCTCTTATCTCTCCAACATCCAACGGGTACCCAATGACTGTCACGCCATATGCCTCGCTTACTAGGCTAACAAACGGGGTGTTTTCAGCTCGAGGGCTTTGATTGACACTCAACTGCACATCCACCAGCACTATCTCCATCACATCCTGTTTGTCCAAGAAGCTGCAATCACTCTCAACCTCCAAATCCCCTGCCTTCGTCTTAACTGCACCTGCAATCAAATTCGACAGTGATGAGAAGAAAATGGCATTGAATATGAATATATCAAGAAGGTGAAGCTTTCTACTTGAAAGATCGGATGCTTGATTGCCATCTGGATTCTTGGAGATGGAAGCAGAGGAATTGCATCCAGTTGAATATATACATCTGCTTCTCTTTGCTTTTCTAGACTTCTTCTTCTTCTTCTTTGTCTCTGTTTTCTTCCGCCGCTCGACTACATAATTATAGCATCACCATCATTCTCAGCAGTGATCACACAAATGAGGAATCTAATGAACTATGCGTGACCTAAATTTTCCCCCAAATTCCAGGAACATAGAATTCCAGTAATTGACACAATTCCTAACAATTTGCTTCCAAAACATACACAAACACCTAAAATCTCCTTTTCCCGGCCCTAAAAATTCAATGTATGAGAAAAACCGTTGAAAACAAATACTGGATTTCCTCTTTATACGATAGCAACAAACAAATAATGATTGTAGGCTTAATTCGCAGGCATTTTTGTTACCTTGTCGCACATGTTTGAGGACTTGAGCTACCTCGCTGCATTTGTGTCGTTTCACTGGCTTTGTTTTGCCCATCTTAATCCACGCCCTCACCCTGCCAGTGAGTGAAACAGTGATAATCAAAGAAGTTCCCCTGTAATTTCAACAGAATTGTGGTTGGAATATTCACAATTTCAGCCACCGATAATGTTTAGTGGGTTAAGATGAAGAATGTGTTGAGAGGCATTGCGGATAGAGTTAGGATTTTTTGAGTTTTACAAACTTTTTAAAGAGAGAGAGATGTTTAACAGAAAAGGCACGAGTGCAGAGATGGTACAAACGCTGTCCAATGGTGGTCGGCTACATGTTTTCATGATACGGACCTCTTTTGTCTTAGCGGCTCTACTATTTTTGAGAAGCGTTATCATAAATAAACAGGCAATTTTAAGGTTGCTGCCATGGTGGTTTTGAAGTTTGAACTCTATAATTTGGCTTAAAATATTGACTACTCCCTCCATTCAATATTAAATGTCTCCTATTTAACTAACTCAAATTTTAAGAAATCGTATAATTTTGGCTTGGCTTAAAATATTGACTACTCCCTCCATTCAACATTAAATGTCTCCTATTTAACTAACTCAAATTTTAAGAAATTGTAGTATAATTTTATAAAGAAAAGTGGATAGTAAAAGTTAATGGATTGTGGATCAAATATTACTAGTTTTATAATAAAATGTGAGTGGAATTAGTTATTAGAATGATGTGTTCCATATAAAAATATACCAATAAAAATGAAATAAGACATTCATTGGTGGATAAACGAAAAAAGAAAAATGAGATATTTAATAATAGACGGATAGAGTACTTTATTAGTAGTGTTATTTATTAGTATTATTAATCTATTTAATGTGTTAAATAAAAAGAAAAAATAGTTAAATATATTAGGGATATCGGTCTCGAAAATCATGAACTTTGCCTAAAATTTAGTATTTCCTATAAACTTTGAAATTGTTCTATAATAAGATATTTCCCATAAACTTTGAAATTGGTCTATAATAAGATATTTCCCCTAAAATTTGGTATTTCCTAAAATTTGGTATTTCCCAAACTCACTCAAATAAGATATTTTCATCAAAATCTTATTTTATTTAGGCAATCGTGATACCTATTATGATATTTTAAACCACTTGTTAAGTTCATAACATGTAGGATAAAAAGTCACGTTGAAAGCCACGTTAATTTAATTGTGTCAAGTATGATAAAAAAAGTCTCGTAAGTACTCCAATAGATATGTCATGGGAAATTCCAAACAAAGTGCAAAGTTTGTAATATTATATACCAATTTTAAAGTTCGTGGGAAATACTTGTTGGAATCTATGCCGGTCAATGGACTTTGACCAAAATATAATTTCAACGAGATATTTAATTTTGTGAAATTAAATGATATAGCGTCGATCTACGTTTGGAGTAGATGACCGTGGTATATTCATTTTCTCAAATCCGATTCCGGGTGAGTGAGAAATAATAGATTAAAGTTGTGCAAAATTGCAAACTTAATGAGCTATGAGAGAAGCTTAGGGAATAATTAAGAGAATTAATTATCCCACATTGAAAGTTACAACCTTATTAAACTAGTATTTAATAAGAAAGATTATTACATGTAATAATTATAGTGGACTAAGATGGGCTATAAGAGCCCACACGTGCGCACACGCGCGCGCTGTCCGCCCCGCCCGCCGCGAGCCCGTGCCTTTTTAGACCACCACCGTTTCCACGTTAGTGAGCCAAGCGGGATGACAACTCTGTAACGACTTGTAACGCCTCGTAACCGACGACCGTTACGGTCTAGCATTAATGAAGCCATCAAGGCTGTGTTGACCCCTGCAGTGGACTGAGCCTATAAATAGGCTAGTCATTCTAGCATTTTAGTCACAGAAACTAGAATCCACACTCTGCATCATACAGTCTCTCCTCCCTCTACATTGTTTTTCTGTCGAAGCTCTGTCCTCTCCTCCATCCAGTTTGTCGGAGCTCTGTTAATAGCGGTGCTGCTTCACCAAAGACGCTGCCGTTTTATCTTTGGGGACGAAACGCCAATCCGAAGAGCACTACCGGGGCGTATCTTGTCTTGCGGAAAGAGGCCTCCTCGACTCGGCTATTTCCTGTTCTACGGTTTATAGTTTCGATTTCCGTTTGTAATTTTCGTTTCAGTTCATTTCCGTATTCCTTCTTTAGATTGTATTACGCCAGGTTATCTCTTGTAATTCCACGATACTAAATTTTAGGATAACATAGTCTCATTTGCAATTTGCACAACTGAATGTACTGATTATAAAATAAGCAAAATTATCAATATATTTAAATGAATGGAATCACCGTATCCATTCCTCCTGCATATTTCAAACATTAATTTAGACAAAGGAGTAGTATAACATTTTGGCTATTGAATTCGTGCTGTGGTGCAACTGAAACCGCATGCAAATTACTACAAATAAAATGAAGAAACAAGAAGGAAGAAGTTAGTTTACCATTCATTCGCAATGTTCCATTTCATATGGGGCGTTGAATCGTTCCTTATCAAGAGATGGGGTATATAATCTAGAAAATGATCACCCACATTTATGTGAAAACTTGAATATTATAAATATGTTATATAATTTAAATGTCCATAGCACCACCCGCCATTAGATTGAATAAATTATAGTCTCTGTTATATAATTCAGTATACATGTGAAATTATTTGTAGTAAATGTTTATTAAGCTTTACTCTACCCGTCAAGATGATTTCATTACACCTTTACTACTGAATGCTCCGATTGAAATTTTAAATGGTTAATATATCCAATACTATTGCAATGACACCCATTGGCTCGGCCTCTATTTGAAGAAACTGGCAGCGGAAACGCGTTGCGGGTGCAACTTCGAATTTGAAATAATTTAATAATTATTAATCGAACAAATAAATCACATAATAGTCAGATCTATTTAGCAGATTATTTAGACAAAAGCTATTCGCGTAATTCTCACATGTATCATGCTCATAACTTGAATTAATCATGCTTTAAGTGTATTGAAACCTAAAACATGCTTTTCTACGGAGCAGAAATAATACCTAATTAATTCTCCAAAGAATTGACGATGGCTAGCGACTTCTCCACGTGACGCTTTGAATACTATACCACGGATCTTCTCTCTGGTTCCCGAACTGTACTCCAATATCAGTGTGGACTGATCTTACCGGAATACTAGGACTTAAATAAGAAGACAGAAGAACTTTTCCAATTAGAGGAAAATTTCAAACTCCTCTTACTAGAGGGGGGACAAAATTTTTGGCTATTTTTATTATGATTCTGTCTCCTTTATTCTCCTATTTATATTAAGTTCATTTTGGGCCCAGACAGGGATCTATGGAAGGTTTTGGATATGGGCTCATCCAATTTACTTTTTACTAATTAAATTGAACCCACAGTTTAATATAAGAGCATCTCCAATGGCTTTAGGCCAGCCACAGGTTAGCCACTCTCTCTCCCTGCCACGTCATCAGCACTAAAATTCCACCTGCCACATCATCATTTTACTCAAATAGGCTAGCCTAAGGCCAGCCACAGGCTAGCCGCAATAAAAATAATTCAAAAACAACTACATTTACGCAATTAAATTTACGATAAATTACGGAATTAAATTTACGAGACATATATGGAAAAATGCATTCATTTCATTTAAATAAAAAAAAGATACATAGATAAAAAAAATACATAATAAAAAAAACCGGGCTTCCACACACGAGCCCCGCCTTTCTCTACTCCTCATCACCGTCGCCGCCGTCGTCGTCCTCGCCGCCGTTGCCGCTGCCACTCGGGACCTCCACATCGGTGGCATCTGAGCCCCCCATCAGTGCCCTCGTGACATCCAAATCCACTTGCATGTTCTCGAGCATCGAGTGAAGAAACCTCTTCTCTGTGGGTCAGTTGCGGCCCTCCACTCTTGGAAGACCTTGTACATCTGTTCCCACGTTTTTTGACGCGAGAATAAGGTGTACGCGCGTGGGGGGGGGTGCTGAGAGGACCTCCGAGGGCGATAGGGGGGAGGATCCCCTCGCTGCCCGTTGCGCCCGCTTTTGGCCAACCGGGCGAGGGCGACGAGCAAAGGATGGAGGGGTCAGAAACTCCTCAGCATCCGGGGGGAGGTCGTGGGATCTGCCGCTGCTGCCGCTGTAATCGCCGGAATAGTTCAGCTTCTGCTTCTTCGGCCACAGTTTAAATTGAACCCACAATTTAATAAGCTTTAATTGGAATATTACGAGCCGCCACTACAGAAGTTATATTGAACTCTCCCCATCCAAATCCGAAATTACAAGTAATCCGAGTTTCCATTTTAACTTTCATTTTCCGCGCTTAAGATAAAAATGTCCATTTATTAATTAATGTCTGCTATGGACTTAATTAATTAATTTCTTATTAATTCTAAGAGTGGACTTAGCATGAAACGCTTATTTATTATTCATAGAGTGATCAAACCCCAACTAGCTAGGTTCCAAATAATAAAACCTTGTTTCGCGCTCCTCTTGAGGATATTATCAAACGAGACTCACCTCGCGCACGATTCAATATAATAGCAATTCTAGCACCGCTAGCTATTAATCACCACTACCCAATATATCAGGATTATTGGGTTACGAAAAACGCGCACCATTTGATAAGTCAAAGTAATGCATAATCAATACCGTATGCTCAATGCTAACGTACATTGATTAAGAAACAGATATTTATCAAGACCTCGCCTTTCAGTAGATAGCACAAAGACAAGTCTTGCTGTTAGATCCGTTCAGTGCTTTACCACACCAATGTCATCTTATTTCAGTAAGGCTTAGAAATATGCGGACTGACATTGCAACCTTTCACGATGGATAGTCTAATTCCATCTAGGTCATGAAATTCTTCTTTTTCTTTGTTTAGGACTGACCGTGTTACCTTAAAGTGGACGCCGCCCACAACCGGTCTACTAAAACAAAGACTTAGACTTTGTTAAGTTAACTTATACATTTAAACATGCAATTAACATCCATTAAATGTAAAACATAACAACATTATGACAAAAATAATCTATTTTATTCCTTGGAAAATAAAATAAGAGTTTTACAGTATTCAATGACTCGAAACGTGATTTTTAGTATACAAACTCTAACACTATTGATAAATACTACTACCTCCGTCCTCCAAAATTTGTCCCACTTTGACCCGGCACGGGTTTTAAGAAATATAATGGAAAATGAGTTGAAAAAGTTAGTGGATTGTGGGTCCTACTTTTATATATTAGTTTTATAATAAAATGTGAGTAGGAAAGAGTTAGTGGAATATGGGGTCTATTACCAAAAATGGTAAAAGTGAAATGAGACAAATTTTGGAGGACGGACGAAAATGGAAAAAAATGGAACAAATTTTCAGGAACGGAGGCAGTATATTGATAGTAATAATTTTAGTAAAAACATTTGTGCAAATGCATGTACCATTAATTTATTTTATATTTATTTACATTTAAAAAAAAAACAATATCTATATATAACAAAAATAATAATATAAATATGTATGTAAAACTAATTTATTATAGATCAACGCTTATTATGTTTCAAGATTAAAATTTCAATAACTTCTATGAATCTGTCAACAGAGGGTATATTAGACACTTTTATAATACGGTGAATTATTTAATTATAGAATAATTGTGTAATCTCGATTCCATCGTTCTCTCTCCTTCCACTATTCATGTTAATTAAACCGTTTCAATTACTCCCTCTCATTCCAATTTTTCAACTTTTCGTCGTTCTCTCTCCTTTTCGACTATTCTCCTCCTCAGATCTTAGAATCAACATGGAATCAATACGATTTCAACAAAATATTCAATATCAGTAGAATAAAAGAATTAATGCAATTTCAACGCAAAAAAATCATCAACAGTAGAACAAAAGAATAAACGAAATTTCAGCGAAAAATCAACACAGATTACAGATTCAACAAAAAAGCAACACGATCAATTAAACACAAATTCAAGAAAAAATCTACAAAAAATCAACACAGATTTTAGAATCAGTATAGAATCAATACGATTTCAACAAAATATTCAACTTCAGCAGAACAAAAAATCAACGCAAAAAATCAACAACAACAGAATAAAAAGAATCAACGAAATTTCAGCGCTAAAAATCAACACAGAAGAATTTAACAAAAAATCAACATGATCGATTCAACACAAATTCACCAAAAAATCTTCATAAAATTAAAACAGAATATGGTGTTAAGATCCTTTCGAAGATGTGAATATTTTCAGTTTTGGAAGGTGGGAGAGAAATTAGGAACACATAAACCGTTCAGAAACTTAACTTACAAAAATAACCCCTGTTGACAAAATACATGCTCTGTTGACAAAATACATGCTCTTGTTGAGATAGAAATTCTACGCAATATTAATCACATATATATTATAATTAATAGCTAGGATTAAAGTTTTGAGTTTGTATTAGATATATGGTTTGCATTGGATCATATCCCATGATATTGATAAAATGTAAACTTATATATTGTACAAACTCAAAACTCCTCAAAAGCTTCAACACTGTTTTAATACAATATCAACGCAGTATAAAATTTCAAGATTTTAATGTCAATACAGTATCAACACAATATCAACACAACATCAATTATTGACTATCGTTGAAATTCTATTGACATTTTCCTGTTGATGCTTTTTTGTGATCTGTTGACATTTTTCAATGGTCCAGATCATAGTTTTGAGTTTGTACAATATTTAGAGTTTTCATTTGATCACGTTCTTATGTATTAAAATATAGTAGATTAATATTGGTTGATACAATCAATTTCAAGAAATTTATCATAAAAACCGTTTACTTTTTCAATATACGTTTTACAATTTTGGACTAACTACATTTAAAGTCATACCTAAAACTATTATACATTTAAATTAAATTATAACGGAATTTTTGTTATTTCTTTTAAAACTCTTCTTATATATATGTATAAATAGATATAGATTAATAGATGACATTTAATATAATTCTTTTCTAATAGTATTACCAATAGTGTTTATTTTTTAATCCAATTCAAGATTATATGTCTTTTATAGTTTTAATAATGTGTCAATGAGCTATATAAAAAATTGTATATCCTTATTAATTCTCTTCATATAATACACAATCATGGAGAAACAGTAAGTAACTGCAAGAATATTTACTCTAAAATTTACGGCGGTATATTCTTACTAATTCTCTTCATATTATACACAATCATGGGAGTAACGGTAAGTAACGCAAGAATAATTACTATAAAATTTATTCATATGATTGGTAGTTACAAAAATTATAAATTTTCAAATTTATACCCAAAACTTATACATATTCAAAATATAGGGCAAAATTCACCTTTTATATATGTATAGCTTATGAGATTACATTTGCTGGTGTATCTCATAGCACCAGCTTGAATAAATTATAGTAACTGTAAAAATGTTTTCAAACTTGGATTTGAAGCTATCA
Source organism: Salvia hispanica (assembly GCF_029641045.1). Lineage (NCBI taxonomy): Eukaryota > Viridiplantae > Streptophyta > Magnoliopsida > Lamiales > Lamiaceae > Salvia > Salvia hispanica. The sequence goes on from NC_142694.1 coordinate 55,900,232, forward strand.
TCCCGACTTTCCTAGCCACACATGAGGCCCAATAGATGAGCATGATCCATAGGAGACACCCCTGATCCATACTAACAGAACCATATCTCTACCTTTCCGAATTTGTGTGAAAAACGATCTTTTACTTGCTTTATTTAGTTAATTGTCTTTACTTGATTGTTTACTCTTTGCTCTTAGTTTAAGAAAACTAAAAACCCCTTTTATTAGTCTAGATAGTGTTCAAAGTTGCATCGTAGTACTCAAACCGACTTTTAGTCTTCGTGGATCGATAATTTTAACTTGCCACGTGCTACTTATCCCGTACATTTGTGGGTGACGCTTTTGATTGCTAAAATAGCATGAGTCACTAACCCAAATTCTTGTGCCAAATACAAACGCCTCATTTAATGGGACAGAGGGAATAATAATTTAATAACATGAACAAATTGATAATAGTAATTTCTTAAAAATATACTAACACTCGGCATAGATAATAACTTATGGATTAAATTGCATTTCTCAAAAATGTTTTCACTTGATGATTGATAATAGTAATTTGAGAATTTTCTTATGTAATAGTAGGATTTATAGGAGTAATAATGATCACAGACAAACAATGCTTTATTTATTTTCTTCTATTGATTCTACGGAGCTATGTTATAATACTCTTCCTATTCTAAAAAAAGTAGTCTAATTTTACCATTTTGTGAACCGTCCCTTAAAATTAGACTAAGTCTATATTTAATTCCTCCTTATTGTAACTTTTAAACATTAATTGATTACTATAAATTATTTCATTAAAATGAACAATTTTTTACATGAAGTAAAATATATTTCCATGCAATGCACAAGTGTAGTTTATAACCTGTCAAACTGTATTGAATTGTAAGCACTAAGCAAATACGCAAATTTTTGGCGCAGCTTGGCTCGGCCGCCGATGGGCGGCCGCGCCCCAGCTAAAGACGGGCAATCAAGAAGAGTTGAAATTATTGGATTTGTCTCTTAAACTTTAATTAATCGGTTTCTGTTCAACAGGGCTGGTTATTGATTAACCAGTAATCGATTGTGTGCATTATATTGAGATCCCAGTTTCTATATCCAACCTTTTTCACCTTCAAATCTTGATTATCTATCAACATATGAACATTAAGAAACGTGGAGCTTTGTCATGTATGCCGGTAGAAGTATGGGACATGCAGGAATTACCTCATAATGAGGTATGGGAAAAAGACCTACCGACCCCTGATTCTTCTGCTGCTGCATTGGATAGACTTACAGTCTTAAGGGTGTGAGTGAAAAGAGTTGTACAAGAGAAATTCTTAAGAGAATACCGAACTTAAAGGGATTAGGAATTGTGGTAGAATTGCAGCCTTATGATGAAGATTATGATAGAATCCCATTGAGTAACCTAGGTTATATATCAGAGGAACTCAAGTATTTGAAATTTCTTATATATACTGTGAGGTATCCTGATATTAAGCGTAAGTATATAGTTCGTCTATCAATGTTCCCATCAAGTTTGACAGGGTTATATTTGAGTGGCTTAGGGTGTCCATGGGAGCACATGAATGTCATAGGTTCGATGCTACCAAATCTTATGTATCTCAATTTAGAAGGCTATGCCTTACGAAGCCCCGAGTGGAATATAGAAGCAGGGAGTTTTTTGAAACTTGAGACAGTTAAAATTGAGGACACCGATTTGGTGCGATTGATAGCTCAGCATAGAAGTCTCCCAAGGCTCAACCTCCTAAGCACACGTCATTGCTACAAATTACAACAATTCGATTGGACGCATGATCCCTCAATGGTCACCTCTACAATTGAGTTAGTTGAGTGCTATCCCCTAGACGTCGATTCTGCCAAGAAATTAAGACCAGAATCTGTCTTTATGATTCGTTGGTGCTCTTCTTTTTGAATTCCTAGCTCGATCGACTCTCAACTTGGTTAACGGGTTAGTCTTCCTACTCCCTTTAATTTGCACAAAACCACTTAATTCACTTATTTCTTTACTAAAATTCTTGTGCTTGTAAGTGGTTTGGTTATATTGCATTGCAGATTTGTGTTTTAGGCTGTTGGCTGCTTTTTCTTCTTACTAGTTATTTTTTGAATGAAAGTTTGATATCTAAAATGGGGGAGGTTTAAATCACGTAACACATGTTTTGAATATTTATAACACTCCCATGTTATATTAACTAGTATCAACCCCATGCGTTGCACGGCCTATTGAATTTTCTTTATACAAAAGTGAAAATGTAAATTAAATAAACTGTGAGAAAAAGTAAAAATTATATAGTTTTTAAATACAAACCAATGACATCAATTACGAAGCAATCTTAATTATGTTACTAATAATTTTTGGTAATGTTGATAAATTAAAATAGTTTTCCATATTGTCTTATGGATATTTTTACTAATGTTGAAATTTTAATCTTATACTTATGTTTGAATTAATTATATTGTTCATCAATCCATTTAACTACTAATTATATAACATTCAGTAATTTCATTAATTAAAAACAATATCAGAATGCAACCAAGAAATTGAAGAAATCAATAAAAAAAATAGTAGAATCCAGAATCATTTATGCTCATGCAGCTTTGGCCCGCCGCCCATCGGCCTCCATCTATCTCCAACAACCATCATCTTCTCCGCTCATCGTCTCCAACACTTTCATCGTCCTGCGTCTACACCATTTTCTCCATCAAACCAGTTTGCTCTCATATGTAGATAAGAACTTCAAACAAAAGTCAACTATAGACCCTTATTGCAATTTCGAAAAATATTTTCATTCATGAACAATGCGAACACAACTTTGTGTTCTATAAAATTTCATAAAATACTTACCAATTTCAAAACCAAACTTGGCAAGGAGAATGCTTCCATAATTTCAACATTTGATTGATAAAGTTATGATAGTTTGTAGATCACTAAGAAAGATTAATTCAATTTTTATGGTTTCAACAAATATTAGTAACATAATAATCATACAAAAAGAATCCATAAAGTGGTTATTATAAAAAGATAATATTGATAAAAAGCAAGAACCATACTGAAAATAAATCTTTTTTGCAGAAAATCCAGTAATGCAATAGATTATAGGTGAAGGTAATGAGAAAATGAGTAATAAGCCAGCGAATGACATCTACATATATATAGACAAAAAAAATATAGAGAAATTATAGTGCGTTAAAATTTACAATAAATTTTCCTTAATACAATTACTAATAATGTGTAATAAATTTGGCGGTTACAAAGTTATAAATTTCTAATTGGTGTAGTCCCAATTCCATAATTGATGGATATGTAGTGCTTATTATTGAGATTAAATCACAATTATTAAAAAATTGTAACTGCTAATATTTTATAAACCTTTATGAATGAAAACTTTCATGCCACATTTATCGCTCTAATTAGTGTAATCGCCTAGTCTATGGATGAAATAGAATTAGTGTACAATTAAGATGAATTGATTCAAATGATAATAATAATTGGTGACTAAATTGTAACAGCCATATTAAATAATTGAATTAATGTTTTATAGGTCAATCAAAATAGTATCTAATTTTACAAAATAATCCAAAACTTATAAATATTTATAAGTAAGGCCAAAACTCGCCTTTTATTTATGTATAGACTAGTATTTCTCCCGTGCTATGCACGGCACATTATATTTTCTTCCAAAATCTATATAATACCAAATAATTATGTAGCATGAATATTAAATGAAAAATAATTTATCATAATTAATCCATAAATATTAATGAAAATATTTACATATCTAATATAAAAATTGCGAACACACATCAACAACATATAATTAAAAATATATATATATAATTCAATAATATAACACTATCACCAATAAATAAAAAATACAACTAAAAACTCATGATAAAAAATAAAATGTTGTATATCATGAGACTAAAAAATAAAGCAAATTTACATCATACAAAACAAAAAAAAACCTAAAGAATGTATAATTACCACTTCTCCTAATGAGATTTTAGATATTTTTTTATCAAAATCTATAATTTAAGATTGCATTGGTGAGACACTTCCTAGTCGAACTCCATTTGATTACAATATAGTGACTCTATACACTAAAAACCCAAACCTTGAAACCTAAATCCTAAACCCTTATCTTTAAAATATACTCATCATGACCAACAAAATGAGCCAAATATCAACAAAATTCTCCCTCCGTCCCGATTCAATTTTACTTTGTTGATCACTTATTCTATTTTGGGGGTTTTAGATCTGTATTTGATATCTTACTCTGGGTCGGCCTACTTGATAATCCTTACTGATAGTAGATGTTTTTTTACCCGAATCTTGGTTGTAAATCTGTTTCTATGCTCATATCAAGAAAATGCTTTACAATAAGACTATGTGAACGATAAAAAAAATCTTGCTTGCATTTTGATTGAAAAAATTGTCCCGTAAAGAGTATTTATAAACATTTTGTTTTATACCAAAAGTCTTTTTGATTCAATGACTCTTTCACCTTCTTATTCCTATATTAATTTATATGTTATGAGTATTGATTGTAGAATAAAGATAAAATTAACGGCAGAATGACGGTAGATCGATCAAATAATATTTTTTCTATTATTGTTGTCTAGTTTATTTTATTTTATTATTCTAATGATATAAAAGAGGGAAATAAAGATTCAAATGATATTTTATTATTCTAATGATATAAAAGAGGGAAATAAAGATTCAAATGATATAAAAGAGGAAAATAAATATTCGTAACCTCACATTTGAAGCTGCCGTAGTTAAGACAAATGTAATTAAAAAATAGTTTTAATTATAGTTTATAATTTTTAAATTTAAATGATAGTTTTGTAAATATTCCTAAAACTCCCATACATTTTATCATTATACTTGGATAAGTCTTTTGTCACAAAGACATACATTTGACATTATTAGTACACGCAAATATACATACAAATATTATCTATACTTGAATGTATTAATTCATCACAAGTGATCATCATAATCTAAGAAAAAGAATAATAATAAATGGAATGAAAATTACGATGAAAATTATAACATAAATCGAATTATAAGTCAAGTCGAGGAGATCCCTCTTAAAGCAAGACAAATTACGGCACAGCTAGTGCTCTCAGATTGATATATTATCCCTAAAGATAAAACGACATTCTCCTAACGTGTAGAAGCATCTTAAACCAGCTAGTCATTGACGTAATTGATGGAGCTATGAGAATCTAGCAATACAATTCTCCTGAAATGCAAAATAAAATGTTGAGAGATTGAGATAGAATGAAGAATGCTTTTGTTGATATATAATTCATCTACAATTCTAGGCCATTTATAGGAAAAATAGACAACATAAAAGGTCTTAAAATTAAGGTACCATAAATCATGAAGTGATGACAAAAGAGGTTACAAATTCTCCACTACACATGTCATTACTCCAATAAAAGATTCCATTCAATTTTTTCTTAGCATACTATTAGACGTCATATGCAATAGTTTTATAAATTAAATCTTTTCATTTCTCTAATTATCACATAAATAAATAAAATATTTTCATTTTTCTAATTTTATTTAGATAAGATGTGTGAATTTAACACTCATCAACTCACAATAATGATGGGAGTTATTTTTTTTTATAATAAATATATAATCATGCATGAAATATATTGAGAAACAAAATGGTACACCTTATCTACTCGTGTATATAAAAGCCGAGTTTTGGGCAATTTGAATATGTATAAATTTTGGGAATAATTATAAATATTACTTAATAAGTTATGTTTATAATTTATGTAGCCAAGTGAAATGTTAATGCCATTAAATGTATAACTATATACTATGTAGTCAAATGAAGGATGTTAATGCCATTAATTTGGTATAACTATAAATTAATATCCACTAAACTATAAATTACGGCTACAAATTTATATACTATGTAGTCAAATGGAGGATTTTAATGCCATTAATTTGGTATAACTATAAATTAATATCCACTAAATTATAAATTAATGTCGACTAAAAGTATCTGAATCATTTAGCTATATTTTTGAACAATATGTCATTTGCCATAATTTATAAAAGAAACGGCAACAGATTTCATACAAAAAGAGCACCTAAGTCAACGAAATGGCAAAAGTTGTAATGAAGGGTAACAATATGTCATTTGCCATAATTTATAAAAGAAACGACAACAGATTTCATGCAAAAAGAGCACCTAAGTCAACGAAATAGCAAAAGTTGTAATGTAGGGTATGTAGTTGATTTTTGTTTGAAATTATTACATGTAGATGGTAAAAAATTGGCTTATGGAATAGATTGCGCCGGTGCAGGACAAGAAAGGTGCAGGAGATGATAACTGGTGATGAAGAAGGGCACCCGAGCTAGATGGAGGCGGATAAAAGATGTTGGGAAAAATAATAAGGTAGAGATGTATTGGAGTACAAAGAGAAGTCGGAGGGTAATGTTTTAATATGAATAAGTTACTATTCCTAATAAATTGTTCGTTAACAATACATTTTTTAATTAGTTGACCCAACTATATAGGTGAAGGGTTTACATGATTAATTTTTTATGAGACATATATGATATAACAAATTCTTATGGATTTATGTGATGACTTGGATTAATGTGATGAATTTATTATTTAATTTAATAAATTACTCTCTTCGTCCGCCATTAAATGTCTCATATTTGACCGACACGGGTTTTAAGAAATTGTTTGACTTTATGAAGTAAAGTGGGTAGAAAAGTTGGTGGAATGTGAGACTTACTTTTATATATTAGTTTTGTAATAAAATGTGAGTGAAATGAGTTAGTGGAATGTATGGTACACCTACCAATTATGGTAAAAGAGAAATGAGACATGTATTGGCAGACGGACGAAATATGAAGGTAGATTATATTTATTATATTTTTTCTATGACAATGGCTTATTAATAAATTGTATATTAATAATTTCATATTTATGGTGTTAGACATTAAATTTTACTATTTATTGTTTAAATAAGATTGTTATTTTTATATCCAAAAATGTTTTAATTAATATATGTGTTTTTGTTGTTTTAATATAATTTTAAATATTATACTAATTGCATAATTGATTTTAACATTTTACTTAAATTACTCTAGATTGACATTATAGTTATTAGTTGTGATTAATTTTACTATATTATAATTTTATTTTTATACTTAATTATTGCTATATTCATACATCTATTTAATAAAAAAAATTTATAGGAGTATTAAATATACAAATTGTAACTTGCGGAAGTACAATTGTATATGAAATTGAGAAAACCATCTTAAGCCTACTTACCACATCTTTTATTTATTTTTCGAAAAAAATGATCAATAAAGATTGTCTATTAATTCTCGTGATGATCTGAATTCCTAACCTATTGAATTGAGAAAAAAATGTTTTGTCAACTGAGTAGTGTTTCATCGTCTTCTTATTTTAGTATTTTTATTGTACGGAATGTGTTCAAATAAATAATAAGCCTGATTTTTATAATTAAAATTTGAAGATAATTTATAATAGAAATATTTAGGAATAAATAGAATATATAAGAAAAAAGTAGAGAATTCTAGAAGAAAAAAAAAGTAGGATGAAAACTTTAGAACAAATACATATGCAGTCTATATATATGCCTATTGTAAATATTTTGTAGATGTTAAGTTTTTCGCAAGTTTAGTTTTTTAGTTTTCAAATTCGAGTGATGATAAAGTGATATATTAAATTAGTTTTCGTAAAATTAATTGAACCGTGCATCGCACGGGAGTATATACTAGTTTGATGATAATAATCCACAAACTTGAATAACCTAGTAATTGCCGGTTGAGATATATACAAATTAATTATCAAAATTAAATTTATTCTAATCATTCTAGCCTCAAAAATTTTAATTTCATAAATACCCCAAAACTCCCCTTGATAATTCCATAAATATCCCCAAAACTCCCCTTTTATATATATATATAGATTTACTAGAGTCACTTTTCAGGAAATGAGAGGGCAAAAGATGTCAGATAGCAATGTATGATTTATTTCAATTGTATTAGTATTAGCATGTTGTTTCTTAAATATAAGCATATTAATTTGTTGGATTTTGTTGAGGTCTATAAAACCCAAATAAAATTATTGTAACCGACATTGCTGTGAGTTAATTTGTGTGAAAAATACTAAAGACAACCGTTGTAAAGCTTCATAGAAATTAGGAAACAATCTATACATATATAAAAGGCGAGTTTTGGCCTTAATATTGAATTATTTTTAACTTTGGATATAAATTTAAATATTTAAAACTTTGGGGCAAATCTAGAAATTTGTAGTAATTGGAATGAATATTTATGTGTAGTACTAATAACTGTCACTGAAATAAGTTAGTCCAAATAGTTATTCCTATTAATCAAAATTATTAATTACTGATTTCCTCTATATCTATCATGTACTCCTAAATCATGGAGCCGAGCGATTCCATGGCCACAATTGATGTAACCGCCAATGGTGTGGGAAAATAATTAAGTGGCCTTAATTTGTAGATAATTGCTAATAAACGTGTGATAAACATTAATATAAATAATCATTGATGCATTAATCGTTAATCTTAAACTTTCAGTTATAAACTTAATTAATAATTCCAATTAACCCATTCAGTTACAAAATCATTTAGTTTATTTTTATAATAATAATAATAATAATAATAATAATAATAATAATAATAGTTATTAACTATTATACAAAATTATTTGGTTTATTTTTATTATAATCATGATTATTTTTATATAGAATGGTGCTAACATAATGTCAATTTTATATAATTACTAATTACTTTTACTTTTCTAATAAGTGATTTGTTTGTTACACCATTTAATATTAGTGCCGTTACAAATTGAGAATTAATGGATACAATTCAAATCCATGGTTATAAATATATGTCATTTGCTAGCTTGTAACACATTCACTACCTTCTCCTATTGCATTACTAAATTATTACTTTACGCTCTTTTTTTTTTATGATTCTTATTCTAATTATATTGTAATACTAATTCTTTTTGTTTGTGTTTTTCTTGAAGAAAGAAAGCTCAAACCATGGAAATGGAATTCACCGTCCTCAATAAAGAAAGAAAGTTCAAACCATGGAAATGGAATTCACCGTCCTCAATAATCTACAATATAACGTAATGTCATTTATCAATTGAAATCATAGAAGCGTCAATCAGTTGAAATCATGGAAGCATTCACCTAGCAGAATTTGGTTTCGAAATAGGTGAGTATTTTGTGAAATTTTATAGTAATGAACTGTTACGGATTGCGACTTTTAATAGTGCAAATGCAGAGTTATGTTTGCACTGTTAACAAAAGCAAATATTTCTCAGAATTGCAATATAGGATTTATAGTTGATTTTTGTTTGAAGTTCTTACCTATAGATGGGGACAAACTGTCCTGATGGAGGAAATGACGTCGATACAAGATGATAAAAGTGTTGGAGATGATGAGCAGAGAAGATGATGGAAGTCGATGGGTGGTTGGGCAGAGCTTCATGAGCATAGCGAGTTTTGGTCTTATTTTGAAATTATTATAAGCTATGGGATTGAATTTCAATATTTATAAGATTACGTAGAAATGAGTGATATTATAAAATGTAACTGTAGCCATTCATGTAACTGGATTCATTTTTTCTTCTTGGAGCTTAATCAGATGATATTTCAAATGTCCCCATTCATGCATTGTGTATAAGAGCTCTCCAAATTTTTATAATTTGTTATTAATTATTTGATACAATGGTATTGTTTCTAAATTTATTAATTAATTTACAATTTAAAATTAATATTTTAAAAAACCTTATTTTGTGCATCGCACAAGATACTAGTTTATTAAATGAGTAGGAAAATATATTTGATTATGTTTTAATATGTTGGTTTGCATGTTGTAGAAAGCTCACTACAAGAGCAATGTACTCCCTAAGTCCATAATTAATAGTCTCACATTTCCTTTTTCGTCTGTCCTAATTAAATGTGTCATTTATTTTTTACTACTTTTGGTAATGGATTTCATATTCCATTAATTCGTTTCACTCACATTTTACTATAAAACTAGGTCTTATATTGCACTAACTTTTCTACCTACTTTATTACGTTTCTTAAAACCCGAATCAAGTCAACTTATCACTAAATTGTGGACGGACGGAGCATGAATATGTGTGAAGGTCTTAAAATTGCTCTAACTTGATGAAATTTGTTTTTGTGTTTGTACTCCGTCCGTCCCCTATTAATTGTCCACTTTGACTTCGGCACGAGTTTTAAAAAATGCAAAGGAAAGTGGGTTGAAAAAGTTAGTGGGATATGAGTCTCATTTGTATAAATTAGTTTAATAATAAAATGTGAGTGAAATGAGTTAATGGAATGTGTGACCTACTTACCATTTATGGTAAAAAAGTGAATGTGGACAATTAATTGAGGGACATATGAAAATGGCAAAAGTGAACAATTAATGGGACGGAGAGAGTATTAGTTATATGTAGGAGTTTATTCACTTCTAATTCAAAAACTGGTCAACGTATTATACAAAGAGTAATAGATTGATTTGTGTCACCGTTTACGATCGAGTTCTATGGATAAAATGGAAGTTATCTGCATGAAAAGATGCTTTTGTGGCAGGGATATTTGGTGATTTTGGATAGGCACAAGTGGGAGTGCATGGAGTAGTGAAGATTGGCCAATCTGTGGGCCTAAGCTAAACAATGAAGGGATTTCCGGTTGGTATTCTGAGGAAGTATTTAAGAAGAAAATATATCACAAAAGAATATGAATTTTTAGTTTTATTTCCACTTAGAACTCCTCAGCTTAGTTTTACAACTCTCGCATTTCCAATCCTAATTAATTGTTACTTTTGCTATATGAATGAGATCCCTTAGTGGAAGTTCATCAACGTGGATTGTTGAATTTCTTGAGCCAAGAATGGTTCGATATATATATTTGTTCTACCCTAACAAGATTGCTAGGATAGACATTTTATTCGCTTGTTCTAATTAATTGTTTATTTATGGGTCCAGCCACGATAGATCTAAGTTATTATGAATCGCAATTCAATTGATAAGACTTATTCATTAAGTCGAGGGTTCGATCATCAAACAACATGGAAATGGACATGATTGACCCAAATATATTATGTGGCCATTTCCAATATCGTAAGCAAAATAATCATAATATAAATTTGATCATCGTATATCAATGAATTGTTGCCCAAGTCAAGTTCAAATCCAAGCAGGTGATTTACATGGAATTTTTTATGTTTAAGGTTGTATCTTATATCGTCCCCTTGTTCATAAATACTTTATTTTTTAATATAATCAATCATTAAAAATAAATATGAATGCAATTAAATTATCAATAGTCAACTTTGAATTATATTAACCAAATTCGTCATCAAATTATTGTTGGTACAAGTCTCCATCTTAAAATTAGTCAATTGACTGATTTGGTATCAAATACATGTGATTATGAATATAATTTCAAAATAATATTTATATGGCATGCATGATGATATAGAGCTGACTTTGTAGAGATTAGGCACAAAACAACCATTTTCATTTTAACAGTTGCAATCCAAAAATTTTAAACACTTGATTTGCACACCACCGGCGTGGCCAACACCGCCGCTTCACCACCACCTCCGCCACCACTTCCCGTGATCTCTTGATATTTCATATTGAATAATGGCAGCTTATGCTGCGGCATCTTCTCTTAAGAATACAATTCAACATATTCTACAATCGTCTCGTATTTCGCTGGCTCCCCTTTCTTCTGAAATCCTACAGCCGGCCTACGAGGCCATGTCTCGTTTGCAGGAAGTTCTTCTAAAATTGGACGACACCAACTGTAGCAAGATCAGGACGGAGGTGAATGCTTTGGATGAACGAATCAAAGAGGCTGCATGGGAATTCGAAGATTTACTAGAATCCGAATTCGTTGATCAAGTTCTTCCACAACTTGAAATCTTGCCAAGAGTTGATCAGGGAGATAACTTGCCTTTTCATGTTGATCTGGAGAGTTTGCAACATTGCGTTGATAACTTGCTCAAGAAGATGACCGGGATGGAGGAGGAGTATGATATTGAACTGGAAAATATGCCAGAAGAAGAAGACGAACCTATTTCCTCAAGAATTGATTTCGGAGGAATCAACTCAAAGATGGTTGGATTATATGACCAATTTGAACAAGTCCGGGATTATCTTGTAGAAGATGAAGGAACTTGGTTATCAGTTGTTGGGATGGCTGGGGTTGGTAAAACAACTCTTGCAAAGAAAGTATTTGACGATCCATCTGTTCAGAAACATTTCGAGTATCGAGCATGGGTCAAAGTGGGCAGAAAGTGTGAATACAATGAAATATTAAGAGGCATACTAGCTCAAGTGGATCCCAACACTTACCACCAAATGATCACCGAAGAAGACAATGGTGATGATGACGATAAATTAGTTGGACACTTGGAAGATAGATTGAAGGATAAGAAATGCCTAATTGTGTTAGATGATGTATGGGAATGGGATAGACGAGTAATGGATAACTTGCCAGAAGAGAATATCCAAATCTTGGTTACAAGCAGACTAAGAATTAAAGTATATCCAATTCAAGTAGTACGCTTGTTGAATGAAGAAGAGAGTAAAAAATTACTTGGTGAGAAGGTGTTCGGTGAAGAGGGTTTTCCTCTTAGCCTTGAGAAATTGGGAGAGAAGATTGCCAAAAAATGTGAAGGTCTTCCACTAATGATAGTCACAGTTGCAGAGCTCCTATCCGAAGAAGACAAGACCCCGGAATACTGGACTGAGGTAGCTGACATACAACATAGTTCAGTGTTCGTGGATGCATATAATCAAATATCAGAGGTACTTTTTCCAAGTTATGACTACTTACCTCAATATTTAAAAATGGTTTTTCTCTATTTGGGAGCATTCCCTCCATATAGTGATATTGAAATACACAGCCTCTTTCACCGGTTGTGTGCTGAAGGGTTTCTTGAACCAATTGAAATACAAACTTCAAAAGACTTTATGGATGGTTTAGGAGATTTTATGGATGGAGAACAAACTTTGGAAGATTTTATGGCCCAATGCTCGGCAAAGCTTTCATATTGGTATCATCTTGTTTTACTCGAATCAAATCCAGAATCTTGGTTTTCAAAGAAAGAGTTTCGCGTCCATTCTTGTTGGCAACACTTGTGTAAGAAAGAAGCTAGTGAGATAAAGTTTTTGCATGTTTTAGAAAGTTGTGATGATGTTTTGAGAGATCAGCGTCGGTTATGTGCTCATTCAAACACTTTATTTGCCTTCAAAGAAGTGTGTGATTCAATAAAAAGTGATTGTGCGTCCATTGTTCGTTCTCTACTTTGTTTAGGTCCTTATCACCAATATCCAGTGCCAATACATGACATGGATTTCAAGTTGCTCAGGGTACTAGATTCTCTTAAGGTTCGATTTTACAATGTCCCACTTGAATTTCTGACACTAATTAGTCTAAAGTACCTTGCCCTAACTTGCAACAAAGAGCTCCCTATTTTCATATCCAACCTTTTTCACCTTCAATTCTTAATTATCCATCAACATATGCACATTATAAAGCGTGGATTTCTATCATATATGCCGGTGCAAATTTGGGATATGCAAGAATTGCAACATATTGAGGTCTTGGGAACGGACCTACCAACCCCTAATTATGATGCTACTTTGGGCAATGTCTCCAGTCTTGGTGTGAGTGCAAAGAGTTGTACTAGAGAAATTCTTAAAAGAATTCCTAATTTAAAAGAATTAGGAATTCTAATAGAGTTGAAGCCTTATGAAGATGATGATGATGATAGCAATTCATTGATTGGCTTTGATTATATATCAGAGGAACTCCACAATTTGCACATACTATCTTATTATATATTGAACCCTAAAATAAAGTATGAGGTTGTGGTTCCTCTTTCAATGTTCCCATCAAGTTTGACAAGGTTGGAGTTGAAAGGTTTAGGATTTCCATGGAGGGTTATGAATCACATTGGTTCGCTGCTACCAAATCTTAAGGATCTCAGGTTAGAACATTATGCCTTTCGAGGCCCAGAGTGGGATATAGAATTGGGTTATTTTTTAAATCTTGAGACACTTGTAATTGAAGATACTGATTTGGTGCGATGGAGATCTCAACTTGGAACTCTCCCAAGCCTTGGCCTTCTAAGTCTACGGCATTGCTACAAATTAAAAGAGCTCAATTGGTCGCCTGCAATGGTCACATTGCGTACAATTGAATTAGTTGAGTGCAATCCGCTAGCTGTTGCTTCTGCCAGGCAATTAAGACCAGAATCTCTCTTTGTAATTCGTTGCTACTCTTCTTTTTGAAATGAGAAATTCTAGTTGTACTCTCAATTGGTGAACAGGTTAGTCTTCCTACTTCTTCCAATTTGCACAAACCATCTCAATTCATTTCTTTCTTAAGTAAAATGAGTGTGATTATGAATTAAACTTTTGGTGTTTCTTTATACTTTGGAGAATATCTTTGTTCTTATTGTAGATTGTGTTTTTATGTGTCTGACTACTCTTTTGCTTAGTAGTTAGTCTATTAATCAGAATTTGACATCTAAAATGGTTTTGCAGGTTTTGTTGAGGGTTTCTATGACTTGGAATCGAACACAGGGCCAAAGATCTAAGTCATATGATTATATGTGATAGTTGCACTTGTTTGAATATTATGAACCCTTAATCCTATATTCATTTATCGTTTTTAAGGTAAAAATGAAAGTATATGTTACAGTCTTTGATGCAAGAAAACTTGTCCCGCATCGATTGTATTAGGCAATAGATATGGGGTTTATAAACCAAATGAGCTTTCATGATACGCTAGTTTTGGTTTTAATTCTCGTGTTTGGTCTTTGTAGTGTTGGTGCTTTCATTGATAGCATAGAGTAATTGCAAGGATGCGTAAAAGAAAACCATGCTTATGCTTATAGTCGTATTATAAATTCCTTATTTCTCCAATTTATAAGATGAAATTATTTATTTTTTATGGTTTTCCTTTTGTTACTTCCTCCGAGTCCGACTTTGTAAAATAGAAACTTTTGAAATGGCACGAGTTTAATTCATAATTAGTAGAGTAAGAGACATAGACTAAAAATGATTGAAAAATTACTAGTGGAGAATGGATCAAACAAAAATGAAAATAATTTCTATCTTTGAAGAATATAGAGAGTATTATTTATTTATTTATTAAGTTAATTGCAGATAATAAAGAAATTGAACAAAAAGTCCTAATGATGATATTTTGCTCACCCTACCTATATGTAACGAATCATGCTTATGAGCAAGGGACTGCCGAAATTCTAATTCCTTATATATTTATTTATTTTAACAAACAACTAGAAAAGTGATAAATAAATTAATACAACAAAAAATTGTCTTTCTATTTATAGTATATCCCCTATATACATATGCATAATACATAATTTTAAGCATAAGATACTATAATCTAAATTTTCATTTTAAAACAAGATATGAAAATATACACATTAAATACTAGGTCATAATTAATACTCCTGCAATATCACATCGTCGCAACTCATATCTAGAAGTAAACAAGCAAAATGGACATATGGAATTATGGACATATGGCTCACATCTAGATTTTTCAAGTGAGCTGGCCCGGCCTTAAGAGGTCCACCGCCTATATTTTGGCACAGTTCGGCTCATGCCTATGTCTGAGCCGGGTCGGGCCAGGCCTTATATTAATTTTGCTAAACCCGGTCCAATCCAGGCCCACATGTCAAGTGGATTTCTAACGTGATATTACACCGTCCCGGCCAAACTTTTTTTTATTTATTTATTGGCAAATAAAACAAAATTAAACATAACAATATAACCGAATGGATAATTATGTAAACGTGTCAAGCAATAGTATAAGCTCATTTATGAGTTTTCTATTGTTTCCCAAACAGTGAAATACTCGTTTCGTCCGTGAAATATTATCCACTTTTATCATTTCAGTCCGTGAATGAAATGTTGACCACTTTTTTTTTTTTTCCACTTTTGATAAATAGAGTCCACTTTTCACTAACTCAGTATACTCATATTCTATTATAAATCTACTCCCTCCGCCCGTATTTGACTACTCATATTCTCATATTTGACCGACACGAGTTTTAAGAAATTGTTTGACCTTATATAGTAAAGTGGGTAGAAATATTAGTGGAATGTGGGATATACTTTTATATATTGATTTTATAATAAAATGTGAGTGGAATGAGTTAGTGGAATGTAGGGTCCACTTACTAAATATAGTAAAAGTGAAATGTGAAATTTATAAGTGTGGAACCTGCATTCCACTCACTTTTCTTTACATTTTTTATAAACCCGCCGCACGTCAAATGTGGACAATATTTCATTGATAGAAGACTTCTCAAACATTATTCTCTCTCTTATTTTACAATTTCTTCACTTTAACTATTTATTATCATTTTTATAAAATGAGTGTAGAAAAGTGACTAGGTCTCTTAAAGTGGGACGGAGGGAGAATGTTATAACAGATTGACTATTTTACTCTTTTGTTGATATTTTATCTACTATTTATGAAATTCATAAACTTTAATCTCATATATACAATTTTAAAATTAATAATGTAAAATTGGTCTTAGTTGTGCATGGGAAGTTACGTGCATTTTAACACCCGTAATGAATATACTCATTACCAAAATCTAGTTCACCAAAAAAATCAGTAAGATAATGGGATATTATATACTAATTCTGTTATTTTTGCAACGGTATACGATATTAAACTTTTGATATGATCTGTACATTCCTACCTGGCTACCCCTAGCAACAACTAAAAAAATAATACTCCCACCCTCTGAAAAATAGGAACTATTCCGTATTTTCTTATTAATTCGTTTCTAAATAGTATGAATTTTTGTAATTTTGGGATAGTTAAATATTACCTTCGTCCCATTTAAGACGTGCATCTTTCCCTTTTAGTTTATCTCACTCAAGATGTCTACTTTCTATATTTGGAAATAAATCTCTCTCTCTCGTTTCTCCTTATTAAAATGTTCAACTACCTTTTCTACTTACTCCACCTAACAACTTCCTTAAAATCTCGTGTTACTTAAGAATATGGACATCTTGAATGGGACGGAGGGAGAAACACATTACAATTACACATTATTTTATTTACAACTTATACCATTTCACTACACTACTAACAATATAGAGTCTGCTATCCACTAACATTATTTATACTATCATTTATATCTATCTCTTACTTTATTAATTATGTATATTAAAACTTGTGTTAAACAAAATATTTGTACTTTTTAGGGACGGATGGAATAGAATATAGGAGTATTGCAGCAAAAATTAGTTGGATAACGATGCTCCCTCAAGTGAGTAAAAAATTAATAGTCCATATTATCACACAGTGTGTCCAATTGAAGAAATATTCTCTCTCCTATTTTTATATTGGGGTTGGATCTCTGGTTGGAACCACAGCAGGGTGCTGTGATAGACACAATCAAATTTTTTAATAATAAAAAATAATTTTTTTTTTATATTAGAATAATGGGTATGAGTCTTGCACAGCACCCCGCTGTGGTTCCAACCACAGCAGGGGATCCAACCCCTTTTATATTATGTGCAATTGTAATTTACTTGATGCACCACGTGTCAGTGTTCTTGATGACTAAATTCATAGTGGAATATTATTTGGGTTTCTAAAAAATGTGAGAACTGGCTCTAATAATTGAGACACCAATTTGGGGGGAGTAAATTCAATTTTGGTAGGGAGATTGGGATTAGATTTAAACTATGTGGTATGGGAAGCTTGACTATGATGTTGTCAATAATATTGGATCTAGATTTTTGTTAGAGAAAAAACTAATGTCGTACCGATAGCATCACAATCGCATTCATAATTCATAAAACATTGGAACTAAAAATTATAATAAACATATCGTACAAGGGTGTGTTATATTGCTAACTCACTCCTAAATTGCTAATTATTACTCTCTCCGTCCCATTTTAGGAGTCCCGATTGAGTTCGGCACGAGTTTTAAGAAATAAAAAGGAAAGTTGGTGAAAAAAGATAGTGGAATGTGGGTCCTACTTTTATATATTAGTTTTATAATAAAATGTGAGTGAAAAATGTGAGTGGAATATGGAGCCTATTACCAATTATGGAATATTCCAACCGGATCTCCTAAAGTGGGACACCCAAAAATAATAAACCGGGACTCCTACAATGGGACGGAGGGAGTATTAGATAGTAGACATTGGATTATAAAATCAAGGCACAAGATCATCCATTCTTAGTATCAATACAATCCACATAAAATGTCAATCAAAAGTATTAATGTCAATTGACTAAAAGTTAGTTATAACTAACTTTCAAAAAATATGCAAAAACTTTAATTGATTATAACTATCTCAATTTAAATTATTTTTATGCACAACTTATATCAAATTAAAGATAATTTTATAAGGATTCTAATGAGATTTCACTTGCATATGTTACGATGTCAAAATTCGAAAACAAATTCTTTAATTTTCGTATTTTTCAAAAGCAGCTTAATGTCAATGTTGCTATCATAATATATCAATATAATACATATACAATGTCAAAGCTAAATTGTGTTGACATATTCAATGAATCGTATTGATATGTTTAATGCACTATATTGATATTTTGTTCCCAACCCTAATTTTGATTGTTTTCTTATCTTTTTTAATTTAAATAATAATAAAACGAAATTACACATGGCGATTTATAGACTACTAGATCTCTACAAATCTTATGATTCTAAATTAATTATAGTTAGCAATTAAAAGTTGAATTAGCAATTGATCACTCCTCTCGTACAAAATTTCTTTTGAAATTTCAACAAAATGTTTGGCACCATTTATTGGGAAGAGTTATTAGGAAAATCACGACAATAATCATCTTTTTATCAATGGATTATGAGTGATATCCAGTTTAATTTCAATATTAATTATATTCAAAGGACCATCTTATTCATTGAAATGTATTCCTGGAAAATGTGGAGAGGACCACCAATCAGCTACATGCATAAATGCAGCAATCACAATTGCTCCAAATTCCAAAAGAATAACAGTCAGAAATAATAGCAGTAAAAAACTAAGCAAACTAACACAGAACACTTAGACCTTAACTTTTTCATACGGTTTTTTCTTCTTAAGATAGAGCTTATGTAACGTAGAAGAAAGGTTTTGGACTAAAGCTCCACTTCTTGATAGGCTACCATATGTTGCAAATAATACAAAAATAAGTATAACAATATGTGTAAAGAGATATTGAACCCACTATATAAGTCGTACTATGCTAATCTTCAAATCACTAAAGTATTTTAGAATCGAACCCAATAGTATCAGAGCGAGTTATTAACTATGGAAAATTTAAATGAACTAACTGCAGTATATATGGGCAGTGGGCTAAAACTTGAATATTACGTGAAATTCAAGCAACACTGTAAAGGGCAAATGGGTGATCCGCCATCAAGTGAAAACATTTATGTGTGGCTAACTTGCTTAAACCTCCAACGTTTCTCATAATTATTTAAATAATTTTCATATAAAACAATAATACATTTATGTGTGGCTAACTTGCTTAAACCTCCAACATTTTAATAGATACTATAATTTTAACAGATATACTAATTGATAGTTTTGATGAAATAGATACTATAAATTTACCAATACTTATGTTATAATTGCCTTAAGGTGGGTCAGTAGGAGTAGCTATTATCTTTTGGAGAGATAAATTTTGGACGGAGTTAATCCGTAGGCAGAGAAATCCGTGGCCTCGCGAGAGGAGTGTTTTCTTTCTTTTATCAATCATTCTCTTTGTTTTTCAGTTCATGTCTCTTCTAGTTCAATTATTAAAACCGTCAATTATTATTCCAGATTCTATAATATCCCTCTTATCGAGTACGACTTGTGCTCATTATTGTCGACAACCTTTACCTCCTATCAAATTTCAGCAACCTATGATGTTTTGACGGTAAAGATGAAGAATGTGTTGAGTTACATATAGATTTAGAAGCATTGCGGATAGAATTGGGATTTTTGGGTTTAACAGAAAAGGCACAGGTGTAGAGATCGTACAAACGTTGTCCAATGGTGGTCGGCTACATGCTTTCATGATACGGACCTCTTTTGAGAAAAGCGACTTATTTTTTAGAAGCGTTATTGTGGATGCTTTTAATCTAATATACATACATGATGTTTTTTATTTATTTATTATGTAGGAATATATCTTTTCTACTCTCGATACTGAGTTGACAATACTATTTAATGAGTTAAAAAAAAAATATATATTTGAATGTATTAACGGAGAAAGAAAATATAATGGAGGAGTAAAAAAAAACAGATAAAAAGTATGATTAAATGTAATTATTTTTTAAAAAAAACGTTGCATCTTGACATCTATTTTAGAACACCACAGTATATAACATACTACTCTATATGGAGTAACAAAAATTATCAATATAATTAAATGAATGGACCAACGGGTCACTTAGCAGTTGATAACGCGGAGCTGTAGTGATCTTGAGTTCACAGTTTAAATCCCACCATCCATTGGAGATTTTCAGCCTTAATCTGCAAATCCGATTGAGCAGATAAATCGGAATCCACCAAAGACGGATTCGGTACGTACAACCATCTCCACCATCTCCATTCCCTCCTGCATATTTCAAAATAGTAATTGAGACAAAGGAGTAGAAATTATACATTCAACATTTTGGGTATTGAATTCGTGTAGCATGCAAATTGCAAATAAAATGAAGAAACAAGAAGGAATAAGTGAGTTTAACTTCACCTCTCAAGATTCATTTGCCGCGTTGAAACGTCACCTAATCAAGAGATGGGGAATGTGGGCAATCTTCTCCCACTCCTCAGAGCACTCCCAATGGAGTTCCCTAAAAACTCCCTTATTTCTCCCTAACTCCTGCCACATCAGCGCCACATCAGCACCAAAATTTATCCCCAGTTTTTAGCCAAGTGCTACATTGGTTTCTCCCTTATTTCTCCCTTATTTCTCCCTAACTCAACATTTCATTTTTACATCATTATTTTTTATATTATTTAATTTTCCCTACAAATGTATTTAATAAATAGACTAATAATGAACAATTCATCGTTGTATTAATCATTGGAAAATATAATACAACGAGAAAAAAAAAACTACAAATAAAAAACGCAAATAAACAAAGATTTAAAAAAAAAAAATCTAAGACGGAGGGGCCGGAGGGGCGTCGGGATCGAGCCCCAGCGTACTCTGCAGGTGTTGGATGCATTTCCAGAGGGCCGCCTTTTCTTCAGGGGTCCCGCCGCCGGTGAAGTACAGCGTGTACATCTGGGTCAGATTGGCGACATTGCTCGAATAAGTGGCTTTTTCTAAGTCGATGACGGATTCCGACGCGACTTCCGACGTTGCGCCCTTCCCCTTCCGCCTCCCCTTCGCCTTCTTCACTCCCTCCGGGCGCTCGTGCGGACCATCCCCACTCAAGTCGATGTGGGCCGCGCTCCCCTCGCTCTCCGAAACGCTAAGTCGCGAGCGCACCGATTTCCCGTGCAGCGCGTCGTGCATTCCCGTCCGGAATTTGGGGAGATCCTTCAGCTTATCGTAGATGTTCCAATACTTGAAGCCCTTCGTCGACAAGTACTGGCTACTATACATCCGGATGGCCTCATCTCGGACCATGTGCTCGTTCTGGCCACTCGTCATGTGAGTCATCAAGTTAGAATAAATACCGTTGAAGTGCCCGCAGTCCCTCATGAGGCGCTCCCAATGCCGACGGATCGCCTCGCTGCCATGGTCCTTCATTGAGGCAGTCTTGTGGCTCCTGTACTTCGCGGCAATCCGCTCCCAGAATATGATCTCAGTCTGGTAGTTGCTGCGCTCCGCGTCCTGTGACGTGTCCGCCCAGCAGTCGGCTATCAGCTCGGACTCTTGCAGAGTGTAAGTAGTCCTTACCCGCTTCGGCCTCTCATCGGAACCCGTATCAGTCGCAGCCGACGACGCCGGCGCCTTCCCCCTCCCGCTCCTAGAAGGCGGCTCGGTGGGCGTTTCTTCCACCTCGAAGTCCTCCGCGCTCAGTGTCGCGGCCTGAGATTCTTGGTCGCCTGGGGTTGATCCGGGGGTGTCGAACTGGGGCCGATACACATCGTCGGCTGGAAAGGGCATTCTGCCGGCAGAGTTGAAGTACGGAGAAAGTCTCCGCGCCGGAGGAGTCTGCAAAGGAGACGGACCCCCGTATGGAAGTTGGCCGGGAGGAGAACCCATCGCCAACAACGACTGCATCCACTGCTCGTTTGCTTCATCCGTGTTGGGAATTTGTGAACTCGACTCTTTCCCCTTACCCTTATCCTTACCCGATCGGGAACTTTTCTTCCAAAAGCTCATAATTTTGATGAAAATTGAAGATTGGGAGAAGAGATTGAAAATGGAGAGAATGAAGATTGTGGGTGATGAATGGAGGAAGTGGAGGAAATATTTATAGGGGTGGAATGTAAAATAGCCGTTGGGTTCAAAAAAAAAAAAAAAAAATTTTAATTATCGCCGATTATCGCCGAGCGTCGCCACAGTGGCCGGCGATCGCTCGGCGATAATCCGGCGTTAGAACGCCACTCGGCGAAGCAACGGCAACATTATCGCCGAATTATCGCCGACTTCGCCACAATGGCCGGCGATAATTCGGCGATAACCGGCGATTTATCGCCGAGAATTCGCCACCTCCATTGGGAATGCTCTCACCCTCCTCTTTCACACATCGCGCCGCCAGCTTCGGGCAGTCGAATATCGCAAGCGACGCCAGCTTCGGCATCCGCGACGGCGGCAGCGCCTCCAGCTTCGGGCACTGCCGAATCACCAACTCCGCCAGCGACGCCACCTCCCGCGGCAGCGCACTCAGCTCACACAGGTTCCACAATCTGAGCGATCGCAGCGACGGCAGATGCAGATCCAGATCACGCAAATTGCAATCCTTTATGTACAGCTCTCGAACATTCTGGAACACCTCCACCGCCGCATCTCCCTCCACCACTCCCCTCAGATTCGGCAAATTCGCAATCCTCAGCCGCTCTAACGACGCAAATTTCGAATTCCGACTTCCATTTTCATCCACTATATACTCCAACGCATCAATGCCCCATAGATACAGAGATTTTAGACGAGGCAGATTACCGATTAATGGCAGACGCGACAAATTTCTGCAAAATCTCATATTCACTAGACTCAAATTCTCCATCTTCTTCATCCAAACTGGAGCGTACCTTCCTTTGAAGCCGCTTATTTGCAAACACTCGAGATTTGGGTGAGGTTCCAAGCCTTCCAGAACCTTCTCATCCATTGCCTCCGCAGATTCGCCTTCCCAATTGAGGATTAGATGAGCTAGGTTTGGCTTC
Source organism: Salvia hispanica (assembly GCF_029641045.1). Lineage (NCBI taxonomy): Eukaryota > Viridiplantae > Streptophyta > Magnoliopsida > Lamiales > Lamiaceae > Salvia > Salvia hispanica. The sequence continues at coordinate 55,923,654 of NC_142694.1, forward strand.
TCAACTAGCTTTGCTCTCGTCAATTCGCTCTTTGCTCTCTCCAGATGTCGGATTTCAAGCCTTCCTCCGATCTTCAACAGCTGCAATTGATCGAGCTGATTTCCTGCTTTGTTACCGACTATGAACAGAGTGAGCGTCTTTAGATGAGTCAATTCCTTGATTCCGCAAGGCATGTCACTCAGCTTGGGGCATCCATCTAGGAATACATGACGAAGATTCGTCATGTATTTGATGTTCTTTGGCAAAGCTTCCAGAAGGATGCAATCATTTATGATGAGAATTTGCAGATTCCAAAGGTTGCAGAAAGTAGAAGGGAGAATGCGAATGTGGGAGCTTGTTAGATCAAGATAGCGCAAGTGTTTCAATTTGGCTATTGCCTTTGGTAGGGTTTCTACTCTTGCCCAATTTAGCTTTAGAATTCTCAATCGAGGATAGCTCATAGTTGTGGACAGTGTTGGCACGTTCAATGAAATACTAGAACAACCATTTTCCCAGGAATGTTTAGTGAAATGTACCTTTCTCACTTTGTTATTTGATGCATTTGAGCTTGATCCAGGGACTTTGTTCTCCAATATCGACTGAGCTAGATCATGAACAAGATCGTGCATCTTCGCTGTTGTTGTAATTGTCGTTGTTAATATTTCTAGTGTTGTTGTCGTTGATGTAAATAGTTCCTTGGTAGTTCCTTGTGAAGTGACTTGATGGAAGAAGGATCTCAAAGCCAATTCATTCCATATCCGTTCACCAACGTCTTCAACCTCCTCTTCTCCGTTTGGCTTGATGCATCCGAGAGAGATCCAATGGAAGATCAAATCTTGTTTCTCAATCTCGTAATCTTTAGGAAAGACCGCACAATAAGCGAAACATTGCCTCATTTGTAGAGGGAGGTGATGGTAGCTCAGCCTTAGAGCCGGCATGATCATGGTTTCTTCTTCCCATATCTCACTCTCCCTGACATGAATCCATTCCTTTTCTCTCCTCTTAAACCGGAGAAGGCCTCCTAGCGCCTTGGCCGCCAGAGGAACTCCGCCACACTTTCTCACTATTTGCCTCCCTATAGTTTCCAATCCGGGAAAGGCCTCGCTCCCTTGCTCTTGCCCAAACGCTCTTAACTTAAACAGCGACCAGAGGTCCTCCTCGGACAACCCTTTCAGGGAAAATGGCGGAAGCGTTCCCATTGCTTCTGCCACTTTCCTCAAACGTGTGGTGACAACAATCGAAGCACCATTGGAACCACAGTCCAGAATGCTTCTAAGCTTAGCCCAGTCTTCTTGATTGTCACTCCACACATCATCCAACACCAATAGGTACCTCCTCCCATTCAAAACCTCACGGATGCGGCTCTGCAGCGCGTCTAGCTTCACCAGATTTGAAGCGCTTCCGGTGGTGGACTGTATCATGGCCTCAATCAAGAACTTGATACAGAAGTTACCAGAAACACAAACCCACAATTTATCTTCAAAATGACAAGTCACTCTCTCGTCGTTGAAGACTAACTGAGCAAGCGTTGTCTTCCCAAGGCCTCCTATGCCAACGATTGGCAAGACAGAGAGCTTGGATTCTTGGTTCAGCAACACCTCCACAATGCTCTCTCTGTCTTCATCTCTTCCATAAATATGATCACCCTCAATCAAAACCGATCCTGACTCGCGTCTGCAGTCGACCTCCTGAGGCACGACAATCTCAGACAAATGGAAGTTGTTCCTCTCTGCAGCGAGATGATCGAGTCTGTGAGTCATGTCTTTGATTCTTCTCCCCATCTTGCGGCTAAATAGGATCTTCTTGAGGTTGAATTTGGTGGGCAGCTTGGAAGCCTCAGTGCTGCATTCATCGAGTATGTCCTCAATGTCGAAAGCCGCGGCATTGAGCTTGGTGAGCCAGTTGTGGATGGATTTGTTGTGGAACTGTTTGGCTTCTGCGTCTTCAAGGACTGATTGGATTGTGGTGAGAGTGCTTTGCAGCTTCTTCATCTCTTTGTCTACGCCCATGATCACTCCGATCTCTTCTTCGAGTAGATACCTAAGATTGTGTATCAGAATCGAAACAAAGGACTCAGCCATTTCCAGATTTTGTGTAAGAGTGAATACGCAAAAGAATTTATGCTATTTTAAGGGAGATTCTGAATTTAGTATGCAACTTTTTTTGTTGAGGTATTTCAAGTGCAGATGAGATAATTACGTTGGGACAAATAGTTAGGTTGGTTTCCATCTTATTCGTCAAACATGTAATTTGGTTCGTTGATTGTTCAAATCCGGCAGCTTTCAGCAATGGAAGAGAATGAGTAGTAAGTCCAAAATTTGCGTATTTATTTAGTGCTTACAATCCAATACAGTTTGACAGGTTATAAACTATCATTACACTATAGCTTGTGTGCATTGCATGGAAATATATTTTACTACTTCTTGTTTAAAACTGTTCATTTTAATGAAATAATTTATAGTAATCAATTAATGTTTAAAAGTTGCAATAATGAGAAATTAAATATAGTCTTAGTCTAGTTTTGAGAGACAGGTTCACAGAATGATAAAACTAGACTACTTTTTTAAAACAGAGGAAATATTATAACATAGCCCTTGCTGTAGAATCATTAGAAGAAAACAAACAAAGCATTGTCTATAAATCCTACTATTACATAAGAAAATTATCTAATCACTATCTATTATCAATCATCTAAGTGTAAACATTTTTGTGAAATGAAATTTAATCCATTAAGTTATTATCTCTGCAAGTGTTGGTATATTTCCATGCTAATTAAAACTTTATACTCCCTTCGGCCTACACGATGCTTACAGTCAATTTGTTCATCTGATTAAATTATTATTCCCTCTGTCTCGTTAAATGAGACATTTGTATACGACACAAGAATTTAGGTAGTGCTATTTAGTGAATTAAATTGTAGTAATATTATAGCTGGAGAAAATATAAAGTAGAAAACAGAAAGGGAAAATAAAGTAGAACAAAGTAAGAGAGAAAAAGTAAATAAGATAAATAAGAATATGAAATAGCTAGAGTTAATTATTGTTAAAATAGAAAAAATGTCTCACTTATGCCGGTATATTCAAAAAGCAATACGTCTCACTGAGATGGAGAAAGTATCATAAAAAAAAAAAAAAGTAACGGTTGAAATTAGGCCTGTCAAATTGGGTACCCGCGGATACCCGATCCGAAATTTTCGGGTACCCGATCCCGAAATTCCCAAAATCCAATACCCGATCCCGAAATTCCCAAAATCCAATACCCGAAATCCAATACCGGATACCTGACTCGGGTATCCAGTCCCGAAAAATCGGGTATCCAGTCCCAATTGTGATTTTGAATTTTTTTTTTGAAAATAAACTACAAACTTTTAGAATTTATTTAATATTATTTAATTCAAATTTAATACAAAGTTGAAATACTAATATTCAAGTAAAAATAACTACAAACTTTTAGAAATACAAAATTCTTATAGTAGCTCGAATTTAAAAGAAAATAACTACAAACTTTGAAATATACAAAATTTATAAGTTATATTACATATTAACATCTTTCATCCATCCACAATAAGTCAATAACCATCAAAATTCATAAGTTTAAACATTCATCCTTTATAAATATCACAATTCAATAATCCATAAGAATCAAGATCTAACAATAATATCATCAAAAAATTCAAAATTATAAATATCACAAGTCAATGAAATTAAAATATAATTAAAAATTTAAATTAAATATCTTATATGCTAACTATTAAGTATTAATTAAATTATAGTTAAGAAATTAAATTACATTTAATTATAATAAAAATATAATTTATAAATTTTAGAAAATAAATCGGATAATTCGGGTATACCCGATCGGATATCGGATAACCCGATACCCGATAATCCAAAATTATCACTACCCAATCCCGATCCGATATCCGAAAAATCGGGTTTCGGGTTTGGATATCGGGTATCCAATACCCGATATCCATTTTGACAGACCTAGTTGAAATGACGTCCTACATAAATCCATTACATATTAAGTTCAGAGGAAAACTATCATATATGTCTAAAATCGGTAGGTTAACCAACAATCAAACTAAAAAGGATAGTATTTACATACTATTATTTTTATACCTAATACCATTAATTTAAAGCTTCATTGCCAAATCCTCAACAATGCGCCTTCTCAAATTATATATGAGAATTTTTAGATTGAGATTTGTTTTTTATACTATTCTGAAAAAAATTCATGATCTCATCATCAATTTATGGAGAATTTGAACATATTTCGTGGGTGACTTCCATTTTCTCCAAGAAAATTAAAAACAATCATGACGAGAATTTTGATTAATTGGTATATGATACTCATGTTTCGTGGGTGACTTCCATTTTCTCAATGAAAATAAAAAACAAGCATGACAAGAGATTTTGATTTGGTGATTGGTATATATCATACTACTATATGTATTCAAGCATTCATATATGAACTTCCAATTTCAAATTTCCACAATGTGTCCCCATAGTGAGTGGGATCATGACCTTGTAATTAAAATATCAAAATTCCGAATACATATGTATAATCTACATGGTCCATTATGCTACATAGAATTTGATTCAGCGCTATTATGCAATTTCTTCACGTCATATATACACAAGCAAAATTTCAAACACAATGTACCCACTGCATATAATTTAATTCTTCTCGAAAAACAAATTTGTGAACAGGTTGAGTATGTGAGATATGTGATGTATTTGACCCAATCATTTTATTGTAGATGCCCAATCTCTCAAGCCCAATGGCCCTTAGAGTGTCCACTATAGGGGAGCCGCGGCCGGGCCACGGGAGAGCCGCGAGCCGCGAGCCGCGGCTCCCTATAGTGACTGGGGGTGGGCAGCCGCGCGGGGGGTGGGGGGGGGGGGGGGTGGACGTGGGCGTGCCACGATCGTGGCCCGGCCGCGGCTCTTGGGCGGGAGCCGTGGCCCTCCTATTGTATTGGCTACGAGCCGCGGCTCTCCATATTTTTTGATTTTTTTTTTTTTAAATTCTATAAGTATACACATTTTTTTACTTCTTTCCTACACAAATTCTATAAATATACCCGTTTTTAATTAAAATATAAACAAAATGGAAAAAATAAAATTTTTGGTGGCTTGGCCATGTCCACTATAGTGGGAAACATGGGCATTGGTGGCCCGACCACAATTTTGTGGCCTGGCCACACTTTGTGGCTTGGTCCGGCCATGTATAGTGGACACCCTTAATCCCTTTAAAGTGAGATTTTTGTCAAGTTAAATTATACTAACTTATTTCATTCACACTTTTTTATAAAATTAATATAATTCATTAAAATCTGAGCGGGTCAAAAAATAGGATGTCTAATATGGACCGAAGGGAATATATATTATCATGATATTTTATTTTATTATGATATGTGAAAAATATATTCATACTAGGTGACTTGCACCAAGTCCTTTACAAAAGAAAAGCATGTTGACAACCAAGACAACTTTTAGCTATCGATCGTGAGAAGTTACATTGTCATCCCGAAAGTTTTTTACCTAAAAATAAGAACGATAGTACAACACTAGATATGATCTAAATTGAGATTAAACTAATTTATTGTTGATGTTATCTACTGAAAAATAGTATCGTTGTTTGCAGCTGGAAGCGCAATGTGTAAAAGAGAAGGGTGAGGAGTTGGCGAAGATAAAATTAAACGTAAAATCCTAAATTCCTAATAATAAGAGGTAAAATTACCTATTCCTTTAAGTGTCTTGATTTGATTGCATGGTGAGTTTTTTGTTTGTTTATGTAGTTGCTGGTGGTGGAGAGGTAGGAAGGAATGATCGGATTGAGATACGTGTTTGCATCTCCAATTCTTGTTTTTCCTATTAAATGCGCATATGTCTTTGTTATAAGTACATGTCTTAATTTTTTATTTTATTAAGTTTTTTTATTAACTATCCTATTTTCATTTTATGTTTTAGTAATTTTTCATTATATTCCACTAATTTCTTTTGTTATATATTTTATTTTAAAATTAAAATTAGAATTCATTTTCCACTCACTTATTTGATCTATTTAACATTAAAAACTCTTATCAGATTAAAATGGACACATAATTATATTAGAGAATGAAGAGAGTACTAGTATTTTAAGATTCTCGCATATCTTACAATTATTTTTAGTCATCCAATCATTTGATACATTCTACCTGACTTAATTTGTAAGCGAAGTATAGTTGAATCATCGAGGATTAAAGGTTAATTAATCTCAAAGTCCATAAAAATTACTACTACTAGTATACTTTATATGAATTAAAGAAAGTAAGAAAGAAAGGATTATGATAAGCAAATAGCCGAAAGTGAATCAGCAACTTGTGAATGTATTTAAAATAAAAAATCTTCATCTGGGGCCTTACTCTTGGAGTGATTAGTGATGACATAAAAGCTGGATTTGCTTTCATCTTTAAACTTGGAGTTGCTACCTACTTTGCTTTTTAACAAATTCTATTAATAATCCTATCTGATTTTATTCAGTTTTCAAATCGAGATTGCATTAAACGAAATACTAGCATAATACTTTTGCACTTATGATGATAATCAAAAGTGCAAAAGAACTATGGGACAGAGAAGCACGTAATTCTTTTCTAAAAAAAGAGATATTCATATATGTGTGCGTACACGTAATTGAATAGTGGGCGAGTTAATGAATAATCTGTATACTAGCAGTGTTACAACGTGCATTCATTCTAGGATCGTTTTCTTTTTTATAAGTATTCTATAGTTCTATATTCTAATTCTGGATATTTTTTAATTTACAACAATATTTCCTTCAAAATTGGTTAATGAAGTTCATCTTCAACAAATTCTTCTAAAACTAGTAACAGCCCAAATTACGTAATTGACTTTGAACCTAGCAGACATCTCCATATGGAGTATATTTAATTTGTGCAGACTCGGTACTTATCTTCTTGTGTCACATACAGGAATTAATTTTTTTTTATAATATATAAAGCAAAACATCTAAAAGTTTAGTTATTTTGCAAGGAAAATGACCTAATTAATCATCTAAATTGAATAGGCAAGTTGGGTCTGTCTAAGCGATCTGAACTATCCTTAAATTCTTAATTATATGTAACTCATTCTCAATGAATTATCCACCTTTTAATTGTTTCATTTGAAATTGGCATGAAATGTTATAAATACTCGTATTATAAAGAATTACTCCACTTATTATCTAAAAAGATAAATAGCAAAGCAGGGTCAATGTCGGTTGACTAAATAATTCTTTCTTTACTAGCAGTGTACCAGCGTGCATTAGCTCTAGGATAGTCTTCTTATTCTTTTCTTATTCTTTTTTTCTTTTTTTTATTTCTTAGATATTTTTATTTTCAAAATTATAATTCTATGTATTCTTGTTTTTTTTATAAAAGAAATCTAATTCTACAATCAAGATCCACTTCTACCTTTTTTTGGTGCTAATGAGGGCGGTGGTACCCCTTTACATTAAATTATGAATGCCTACACAATTTTATTTTATTTTTGAAAAAATACAAATAACATCTATGAGGAACAGTTTGATAACCATTTTAGGTATAAACTAAAAAAAAGTAAAGAAATTTGCATCTAAACTACGTTATAGTGTTTTCATAATAATTAATAGTACTACTACTACTTGACTTGGTTTGTTGCCAAATACATGACCTGACTTGCAAGCAATACAAGAAGTCCCATAAGGCAAAGTCGTTTGTCTCCTAGTCTCTATTTTCTCTTTTTCTGACATCTTCCCAAATGAAGAATTCATAGCACCTCCTTCAACTTCCTAAATTTTCCTAAATCACAAAATTTGATATATGACTTTTTAAACATATCCCAATTAACAGCTCAATCCTTATCAAATGAAATCACCTTGGCATTTTGTGTTGATCTAAACACCTTGACGGATGTCTAAATATAATAACTTGCTTAAACTCGCACAAGTTATTTGAATTTCCTTTCAATTATTTTTAAATTTTGAATTAAAGTATGCACTAATTACATTTATGATCCCAAAAAGTAAAAAAATTATATACAAATTATAAATATATGATTACAATATTGTACCCTTTCTATGTACTATATATGCATTTATATATTTTAATTAAATACATAAATAAACTTATATTTTATAAATAAATTAATTTTTGATTATACAAAATTTGGTCACGTAGATTTATTCTAATTCCTCAAATCATAATCCCAAACAGGATGTGTACATATTAGGTCCCAGAAATCATTTCATATTACAAAATATGATTCCCTTGTTTTTTTAAGATTGAAAAGTAGCAACTGCTCACGTCATTGCGTAAGCAATGATATCTCCACATAGTTTTCACTGTTCACATTTCATTTTCTTTTATCAATTTCTTCGATTCTTTCTATGTTTAATTATACATTAACCGACATAGCCGTTGAAAAAAACGTCCCAATCTTTCCTTCCCTCTCACTCGTCCTACTATCACCAACATATCTCAATCCAATTCAATAATTTTACACACGCACGCATATATAGCAATCAAGAATCCAAACAAAGCTCTAAAAATCAAGAAATGGAAGGAGCATCAACAGATATTTTGGTCCTCCCCTTTTTCGGACAAGGCCATCTCTTCCCCTGCTCCGAGCTCTGCAAACGCCTCTCCTCACACAACCGCAAATCAATCCTCATCATCCCCTCCCATCTCTCCTCCTCCATCCCCTCCGATCTCCACCGCCACCCTTCCGTCCATGTCTTCCAAATCCCACCATTACCACTCGATACCGCTTCCGATTCCCTCGGCCCCGGCATCGAATCCTTCCTCTCCACAACCTACCACAATGCTCGGCCCGCTTTCGTCGTCATCGACGTCTTGATGAGCTGGACCAAGCCCATTTTCAAGAAATTCAACATCCCCATCGTCTCCTTCTTCACCTCCGGCGCCTGCGCCACCATCATGGAGTTCGCCGCATCCAAGGCCGAAGCCGACGGCCCGGCCCGAACACTTCCCGGACTTCCCGATTCCATCGCCATGAGCGATATGGATGTCAAAAGACAGAATCGCCGGAGAAAAGATCGGGCCGGCGGCAGGCCCAGGGGCCTGATTCTCGGCCCGAACATGGGCCCGCCCAGGTCGGGCCCGCTCGGGCGGTGGATGGATCAGACTGAGGACTCAGTGGCCCTGATCACCAACACTTGTGATGGTCTTGAAGCTCCGTTTCTCGAGTATCTCTCGGGCCAGGCCGGAAAGCCCGTATTCGGAGTCGGGCCGCTGCTGTCGGACTCGTTCTGGAGATCGATCGGGTCGGTTGTGCGCGACGGGGACAGCAGGCCGGGCCGGGAAACGAACTACACGGAAGACGAGGTGATCCAGTGGCTGGACTCGAAGCCACGTGGCTCGGTCATCTACGTGTCGTTCGGCAGCGAGGTGGGCCCGTCCGTGGCCGAGTACAACGAGCTGGCGGAGGCGCTGGCGGAGACGGACAAATCGTTTATTTGGGTGATCCAGCCCGGGGCCGGAAAGCCCGGCCCGCCCGCCAACATGTTTGGCGGGAAAGCCGCCTCGGCCCCGGACTCGGAAGAGGAGGAGGGAGGGTACGAGCCACGTGGCTTGGAGGAAACGGTTGGGGATAGAGGGCTCATAATAAAGGGATGGGCCCCGCAGCTGTCGATACTGAGCCATCCCTCGACGGGAGGGTTTTTGTCGCACTGTGGGTGGAACTCGACCGTGGAGGCCATATGCTGCGGCGTCCCGATCTTGGGATGGCCGATTAGGGGAGACCAGTTTTATGGTGCGAATTTGGTGGCTAAGTATTTGAATGTTGGATCGAAGGTTGAGATTAGTGACGAGGAATCGATAATGGTGAAGAAGATTGATGTGCTTAGAGGGATTAAGGCAGTGATGGATGATGAGGAAGTTAGGGAGAGAGCAATGGCGTTGAGAGGGATATTTGAGGGTGGTTATCCCTCAACTTCTGCTGCTGCTTTGGAGGCATTGGTTCAGCTTGTAACCAAAAACTAGACTTGTTTACAAATTACAATGTATTGAATCAGAATTTTTGAGTGAATTTGAGTTGTAGCACATGAATTTTATCAAGTGTAGCAACTTCTATATGTTTTGTGATTGTTATACTACATGTTTGCTACCAAAGTGTGCATATGCTACTTTGAACACTGTAAACTGAACAATGGGGAGTTAAAAGAAAAGCATTGGGGGGTTTATTTTTGGGGACTATGCGACCAAACTAGCCCACTGTTTTCTACTTAACATAAATATGAGATTATGATTTATGAGATGGATTTACTATTTTTATGTACAGTTGTAGACTAGACTGAGTATAACAGAGTGGCACTGATGCACTAAAATATGAAGGGCACAGATAGGGATCCTCTGATGTACACAAATATAAAGTAGCCCCTTTTACATAAAAATAAAATAAAATAATCAAATAAATTAAATTAAATTAATCAAATAAATATATATTATTTTATTATATTGTGACGAACAGTAGAGGATCCCACCTTGACAGATACTCCGCAGTGTTAAAAACCACTGCAGTTTTCCACAGCACAAGCTGCTGTGGTCAAAAGTCAAATCGCAGCTATTTGCACATTAAACGTATGAAACTGACAAAATCCCATTCATTTCCTTTTTCTCTTCTCTATTTTAGTTTTTAGTTTTGGATACTTCATTTTATTTAAACATTGAAGAACACTATCAAACCAATTAAGTAAATAATTTAATACGTATAATTGATCTTTACTACTCCCTACGTCCCCGATTAACAGTCACACTTGCATTTCTGCACTCGTTTTGTAAAAATGATAATAAATAGTTAAAGTCGATAAATAGTAAAATAAGATAGAGAATAAGGTAGAGAAAAGTCTTCTTTACATTATTCTCTCTCTTATTTTACCATTTTTTAACTTTAACGATTTATTATCATTTTTATAAAACGAGTGTAAAAATGCAAGTGTGACTCTTAATCGGGGACGGAGGGAGTATTTATTTAGGACTTTTAAATTCACAGCTAAAAAAGCTTATACAGTAGTAACTTGTATTCCAGTTTGTTTCTTTTTTCTGTAATGGTAATTCAACTAAAATTTAAAATAGCAAATGAAAAAAGGAAATGAAGGGATTGTGACAAAGTCTTGCGTTTGGTGGGTATTTGGCTGCGTTTTAATTCATAGCAGCTTTTGTTGTGGTTTTTAACACTGCAGATCAATATGAAAGCAAAGTTTCTCTGAAAAAAATACTCCTTCCACGCGAAGATTAAGAAAGAAATGCATAGGAGCAGTGAATAATAAAATAAGAGAAAGGGAAAAGTAGAGAGCACAAAAAAGAGTGAGAATAAATTAAAAGTGATAAAAAAACGTGCTATTTTTTGCTAAAAAGAAAATGACTCAAACGTTCCAAAATTAAAAAAATGACTCACACCATGAAAAGGAGAGGATAATAAAAAGCAATAGGATCCTGTTTAAATGCATCTCTACAGATCTTATTTCATTTATCGTAGATAAATCTAGGTAAATGGTAATTTGGCCAAAATCTGTAGCCGTGACTTTCACATTTAGGGTTAGGGATACTCTATATAATTAAAGAAAAGTAGTACTTCTCCTAGTCCGCCATTTATAATCTCAAATTTACTTGGCAAAAATTTTTAAAAATTGTTTAATTTTATAAAAAAAATGAGGAAATCAGGTAGTGGAATGTGGACCCCCACTTTTATGTATATTCAAAGAGATGTGGTTGGAAAAAAAATGTTTCTTTGTCAAGATTCTGAGAAAGAAAGCTAATAAATTAAGTTTGAAATTATGTTATTTGTATGATTTTTAATCAGAATTCAAGAAAAAAAAAACAAATTTTCATAATGGTCCCTATTTACACTAAACCATTTCACACGTATTTTATTATAAAACTGATATAAAACTAACATTTCACTAATTTTTTAGCTCACTTTATTTTACATTTCTTAATATACGTAATATTTGACACATAATAAGGTGTAGCATTATAATTATGGTATAAAATAACAAAAAATTATTGAGTAACAAATACCTACTTAATAAATTTTAAAATACTTAAAATTATTTTAAATAATGTATCATATTTAATATTATATTTGTTAAAAACATAATAGTCATTAATTTATTATTATATTATTTATTGTCATTATTACTAGTATTATTATTATTACTATGTTATTCATTAATAACTTCTAAAAATAATTATAATATAATAATTAATTGTGAATGATAATAACTAAATGTTTTTTTTATCAAAAATTTATACTCATTAAAATATTAATATAATTTAAAATTAGGAATCATATTTAATTATAACAAATATACATAATTATCACTATAATAGTATTTATGTTATTATAGTTATCATGCTTATTAATATATTACTATCAATTAATAAAATATTAAGAAAATCTTAGCAAATTATTCATTTATGACTCATAAGGATCGTATTCTTTAAAATTTTATTTCAAGAACAAATAGACGGACAAATTAAAAGCACATATTAAGAAATGAAAAATAAACCTTCCGAAAAAAAATGGAAACGGAAAACATATGACCACGTCATTGCATACGCATGAAGATGTTTTGCCACTATTCCAAGTTTTCCAATCAATTTTTAATATCTATTAGGCCCCACATTTTGGCGTAAAACAACACGTTACTTTTGACTTCATAGCTTAAAAGTCTAAATCTAGTTGACAAAATCCTATTCAAATTGTTTTCTTCCTTTTCACTCATCCTTATTCTATCAATCCAAGTCTCTTAACCCCTAAGTCTCCACACATTTGTCATGCTTCATTGCGTCCACAAAAACACAAACACATATGTATAAATAGCAATGAAGAATTGTGCAAAATAGGATAAGCAAGAAATGGGAGGTGCAACAAAAGATGTATTGATAGTGCCATTTTTCGGTCAAGGCCATCTCTTCCCATGTGCTGAGCTCTGCAGACACATATCCTCTTACAACTGCAACTCAATCTTCATCATCCCTTCTCCTCTCGCCTCCTCCATTCCCTCCGATCTCCACCTCAATCCTTCCATCGAAGTCGTCCGAATCGAATCCTCGGAGGAGGCACTGCCACGGGATGCTACGGATGGAGATTGGCCCGCTCCGGGGCCCCACCATCACCGCCAGCTGGGCCAGGGGATCGAGTCCTTCCTCTCCGAAAGGTTCGAGAATTCCCCGCCCGCATTCGTGGTGATGGATGTTATGATGAACTGGAGCAAACACATCTTCAAGAAGGCCAACATACCTATTGTGTCCTTCTTCACCTCTGGCGCTTGTGCAGCTGCAATGGAGCATGCTGCGTGGAAAGCTCATGTGGATAACATCGGGCCTGACCCGGCCCGAATGCTGCCTGGGATGCCCGAGAGCATGGCCCTGAGCTATTCCGATACTAGGAGACAGGATCGCCGGCGGCATGAGCTGGGCGGAGGTAGAGGCAGAGGCAGAGGCAGAGGAGGAGGCCGGGGGAGCGATGGGGCGAACTCCGGGCCCCCGCGATTCGGGCAGCACACACGCTGGATGGATGAGACGGAAGGCTCTACTGCTCTGTTGATCAACACTTGTGATGGTCTTGAATCCCCTTTTCTTAAGTACCTTGCAGGCCAAGCTGAGAAGCCGGTTTTTGGCGTGGGCCCGTTGCTGCCGGGGACGTTCTGGAAGTCAATCGGCTCAGTTGTTCATGACCGGGACAGCAGGCCGGGGCGTGAAACGAACTACACGGAGGATGAGGTGATCCAGTGGCTGGACTCGAAGCCTGGTGGCTCTGTCATCTACGTGTCGTTTGGTAGCGAGGTGGGACCGTCTATGGAGGAGTATGATGAGCTGGCGGAGGCACTGGCGGAGACGGAGAAATCGTTTATATGGGTCATCCAGCCCGGAGCTGGACGGCCCGGCCCACCTGCCAGCCTTTTTGGCGGGAGAGCCACGCCAGATAGTACTAAAGAAGGAGGGTACGAGCCGCGTGGCTTGGAAGAAAGGGTTGGGAACAGAGGCCTTATCATAAAGGGATGGGCGCCGCAGTTGTCAATACTCAGCCATCCCTCGACGGGAGGATTCTTGTCGCACTGTGGGTGGAATTCGACTATGGAGGCAATTGCTTGCGGCACCCCAATCTTGGCCTGGCCAATCAGGGGAGACCAGTTTTACAATGCCAAGCTGGTGGTCAAGTATCATCATGTTGGCCACATGCTTCCTGGTATAGATGATCAATTGGAAATGGTGAAGAAGGGCAGTATAATTCAAGGGATTAACCTGGTGATGGATGATGGAGAAGTTCACAATCAAGCAACTGCCTTGAAAGGTATCTTTGAGGGTGGTTATCCCTCAAGTTCTGCTGCATCGGTCAAGGCATTGGTTGAGCTTATAAGGAAGTAGCCTGATTTCCCACCTATGAAACAGAGCATACATCAGGAATTTATGGAGTGGTTATATTTTTGTAATGGTTAGTGTGAAGAAACCAGTTGCAGCATGTGTTTATCTGTTGACGTGCTGCCACTCGATCGTGTTTATGTGGCTCCGGGACGCCATAGATGGCCCCGAATGTAATCAAGGGTAGCAAGCTCTACCCCAATTTATACAATTGTTTGATTGTGTTTGTCCAGTTTGCTTTGAATTCTACAATACCACTGCCCCAGAAGTAGTTCATCTGGTTGGCGTTCAGTTCGTTAGACAAGATAATAGAGAGATACACTATTGGGATCACTGTGTCAAAATAAGTAGATATCTCACTGCTAAAAATAAAAAGAAGATAGCTTATTAATTTGAAGTAAATTAAGTTCCAAAATACACATCTGCAGAAAAACTAGTCAAGTTGATTAACCTGTATATGCACCTATTCTCAACGATTTCATGGAATATCTTTCCCATAATATCAAAGGATTGAAGTTTCAAGGATGATTGAAGAGAAAAATGGAAAAAGGAAACATATAAGGGGTAAACACACTAATGCTGAATTGCTGATAAACATGGAGTACTTAACTATTCAGAAAACAAAGACCAGAGGATGAATACTGAAGCGACCTAATCAACAAACATACGCATCAATACTCCGTATAGAAACCTGAAACTGAGGAATGTGAACAATGCATCTTATCTCCGAAAACTAACAAAGAAGAAAATCAGGAGAGGGGTTAAATTAGCTCAAAACTCTAATAGAAATAATTGAGAGAGAGATCAAAGAAAGTAAGAAAAACAGGCTGAAAATCGAATTTCAAAAATTGCTCAGAAGCTTAAAAAGCAAAACAAAAATCAGAAAATTTTCTACATTTGTTACTCCTACTAACCAAGGAACCCAAAAAAAGAAAATTTGGTTCAAATCAAAAGCAATTCTTGTGGAGAAGGATGGGGAATTCTCACGGAACAACTAAAGTTTCTTATGAAATACTAATATGTAACCAGATAGCATCATGCAATCTATGGGTGAATTGGAGAACACATACTTACTCATTGTCTGATGATGAAGCATTTCTTCCACTATCCAAGCCATATCTATACTCAAAAGTCAAAAGAATAGTAGTACTTGTTACCATTAGCAGAATGTGACCCTTGCTGCTAAATACAACCAACGTGCATTGATTTAGAAATTTTAAGCTCAAAATCAAGTATTACTAAAAAGGAATTTTATGGCATTTGAGATATAAAAAATTATCAACACTTGGTATTTGAAATCAAGTTTTTCTTTGCAATTGTGAACCAACAAGGAATGTGAATCTGTGAACAGTTAATGAATCCTAAAAGGAAAGTTTGCACTTTGCAGGGAGCAAAAGTTTTCAGGGAAAAGTAGAGGTCAGGCTAAGTTGTAATACAGATTATGAAGTCATTTTCATCTCTCTTTGTCCAAATTAAGTTAGTTAGGTCGTAATTTTTTTCTCGAATGTCCTAACTGAGTTGAGTCATGTTTTTTTACAAAAATCAAAACTTCTAATTACTTTTTCATCTCCTACTTACTCTCTCGTATCTCTCATATTTTATTTCATTTTCATTTACAGGGGCGGAGCCAGGAATTTGTAGGATAGGGGGCAAATTTACATGTGAAGGAATTTTACACTTTTGAGGAGGGGCAACTTTAGTAGAAGATTAAAAGAAATTAATTTAAAATAGGTATATAAATATATGGGATGGAAAACATGAGGTGGGGCAATTGCCCCTCTTCCAATACATGTACATCCACCCCTGATCATTTAACCCATTTAACACAATTTCTTAATCTCCATATCCAAAATAAACGTCTTAACCAGGATTAAAACATACGAATGTCAACTCACTTTATAAAAAATGTCAACCGGAGTTAAATGAGACATTGTGTTGACATTATTGTTCTTATATTGATATTGACATCCTAACTACCTAAAATTGGTGTTGACCAAAGATGTTACCATTTGATTACATTCCTATTTATTTGAGCACGAATCGTTAGTTTTTATTTGAGCAGATATTATAGAACTATTATTTCAAAATTTTATACAAATGCAAGTATTTTATAAATATCTTTTTCACAATGTACAAATATCTTACAACATCTCACTCCAATTGTGAGAAGATTCGTATCTATGTTAAGGTAAATTTCATTCAAGAAAATTGATGATACTACATAATACTACATAATACATAGTTTCGATTTGATCAAGTTGGTAATATTCTTCTATTGCAAATTAATTAACCTAACCGAGTCTCTTATTTGATTACTATATTAGTACTATATTTGATATACACACTTAATATTATTTGGCAAATAATAATAATAATTAGATGAATAATAGTACTATTATATGGATCTGAAATCTTATGCTAAAGCAGTAGACATAAAAATATTTTATTACACATACTTGATGCTGTATAAGAAAAAATATGAAATGAATAAATCATAAACTGTGACCAAAATTTGATATTTCTCATCAACTTAAAGTTTAATCAAAAATCATAAACTGAAGGTGCAAATAAATTTCCTATGAATTTAAATTTTTCTCAAATTCATGGGAAACTCATTAACAGGTTCATGATTTTTGCGACAAATTTAAGTTTGCGAAAAATATCAAATTCAATCAAAATTTGTGATTTTAATAATTAATAACATTATTATCTTTGCTATCATTAGATTTTATTGTTTTTATTTGCCAAATAGTATTAATTAGATGATAATATGAAATTATTTGAATCTACAAATCTTATGTGAATGCGCATAAAAAATTGATTACACACAGATGTAATATAAGAAAATTATGGAGTGAATACCACTGAAAATAGGAAACTTTATGTAAGAAAGGAGAGAACATGAATTCTAAATAAGGTGAACTGCATTAATTTTGTGCATTTATAGGAATAATTGCGTTAATTTTTCCTTAATTACAGAAAATAGATGAAAATTCCTTAATTAATGATTGGAATAGAATTGATACTTGCATTTGTCACGCTGTGTATAAATAGCAATCAAGAATGGTGTAAAATATGAATAGAAGTAAGAAATGGGAGGTGCAACAAAGGATGTATTGATAGTGCCATTTTTTGGTCAAGGCCATCTTTTTCCATGTGCTGAGCTCTGCAAACATTTGTCCTCTTACAACTGCAACTCATTCTTCATCATCCCTTCTCACCTCTCCTCCTACATTCCTTCCGATCTCCACCACCACCCTTCCATCGAACTCGTCCGAATCGAATACTCAGAGGCTACACCGCCGCCAGATGCTTCTAATGGAGATTGGTCCGCGGCACGCTCCCACCATCACCACCAGCTGGGGCAGGGCATCCAGTCGTTCCTCTCTCGAAGGTTCGAGAATGCCCCGCCTGCGTTTGTGGTGATGGATGTAATGATGAACTGGAGCAAATACATTTTCAAGAAAGCCAACATACCTATTGTGTCCTTCTTCACCTCTGGCGCCTGTGGAGCTGCAATGGAGTATGCTGCGTGGAATGCTCGTGTGAATAACATCGGGCCTGACCCGGAAAGAAAAATTCCCGGGCTGCCCGAGAGCATGGCCCTGAGCTATTCGGATACTAGGAGACGGGACCGTCGAGAGCATGAGCATGGTGGGAGGGGCGATGGGGCAAACTTCGCTCCCCCGAGAATAGTGCATCAGCCAAGTTGGACGGATGAGACGGACGGCTCTGCTGCTCTGTTGATCAACACTTGTGAAGGTCTTGAATCTCCTTTTCTCAAGTACCTTACGGGACAAGTCGAGAAGCCTGTTTTCGGTGTGGGGCCGTTGCTGCCGGGGAAGTTCTGGAAATCGATTGGCTCAGTTGTGCATGACCGAGATAGCAGGCCGAGGCATGAGACTAACTACACGGAAGATGAGGTGATCCAATGGCTGGACTCGAAGCCAGGTGGCTCTGTCATCTACGTGTCGTTCGGTAGCGAGGTGGGCCCATCCATGGAGGAGTATGATGAGCTGGCGGAGGCATTGGCGGAGACGGAGAAATCATTTATATGGGTCATCCAGCCCGGAGCTGGACGTCCTAGCCCGCCTGCCAACTTTTTTGGCGGGAAAGCCACATCAGATTCTAAAGAAGGAGGGTACGAGCCGCGTGGCTTGGAAGAAAGGGTTGGGAGCAGAGGCCTTATCATAAAGGGATGGGCGCCACAGTTGTCGATACTCAGCCATCCCTCGACGGGAGGATTCTTGTCGCACTGTGGGTGGAATTCGACAGTGGAGGCAATCGCTTGCGGCACCCCAATCTTGGCCTGGCCGATCAGGGGAGACCAGTTTTACAATGCCAAGTTGATAGCCAAGTATCATCGTGTTGGCCACGTGGTTCCTGGTATAGATGATCTATCGGAAATGGTGAAGAAGATCAATATAATTCAAGGGATTGACATGCTGATGGATGATGGAGAAGTTCACAATCAAGCAACTGCCTTGAAAGGTATCT
The DNA here is from genome assembly GCF_029641045.1 of Salvia hispanica. Taxonomy (NCBI): domain Eukaryota; kingdom Viridiplantae; phylum Streptophyta; class Magnoliopsida; order Lamiales; family Lamiaceae; genus Salvia; species Salvia hispanica. The sequence goes on from NC_142694.1 coordinate 55,942,537, forward strand.
TTGAGGGTGGTTATCCCTCAAGTTCTGCTGCATCGGTCAAGGCATTGGTTGAGCTTATAAGCAAATAGCCTGATTTCCTACCAATCAAACAGAGCATACAAGAATTTTTGGAGTGGTTATATTTTTCCTATGGTGTGGCATGTGTTTTTCTTTTGACATGCTGCCACTCGGTCGTTTATGTGGTCCCAGACCGCCATAGACGGCCCCAAATGTTGGTCATAACGGGTAGCAAGCTCTACCCGTTTTATACAATTGTTAGAATGTGTTTCTCTAGTTTTTTCGAATTCTACACATACAAAACTGGCCCCAAAAGTAGTTCATCAAGTGTAGCCAGTTCTATACATTTCATACATTGTGTGATTGTGTGTGTCCAGTTTGCATCGAATTCTATTCACTAAACCTCAGAATCAATGTAAACAAAGTAAAATGCATAGTCTTACCTCCGAGTAAAAATATCTCTTGTGAGAGCACCTTTACTCCTACCTACTAGTACTATATTTCCTTCTCATATACTACTCCTAATTCAATATACATACCAAGATAAGTACATACTAATAGTGATAATAAGATCAAGAAAGTTGTTGCATCACTGAAGGAGTTACATATTCACCATCAAATTATGCCACGCATCAAAAACAAGTTCTATTTACAGTCGACACGCATAAAGCACGTGCTCTTTAATACCAGCGTGTACCGATGAGAGTAGTAGAAAATTTTGAGAAAAAAAAATTAACGAATAATGACAATGTAAACGATGGGAAAATGCTCTCTGGAGAAGTGCAGCAATCATTTAAATAGCTGGTGCAAGTGCAATAAATCAATATTTGAAGGCCTCAGGGTGTTGTTGAAAACTGGTGATTATAACTTGATTTGAGTCAAAAATCATCTTCCTCTCTGGGCTCTAGTGCTGATGATAATTCTAGATGAGAAATCCTGACGGCACCGATTAATCGCTCTGGCAACTCCTCCGGCGTGTTACCCTGCATTTCATTTTCCATGCAACAGCTCAAGTATGTATATCTTTAATCACACTAAAACACAGCTCTCTCTCTCTCTCTCTATCTCATTTCTTGATAGCATTTGTAGATAAGTTACATGCAACGAAACTTAAGAATAAGATGGGATATATGAAATAAAATTCATTAGCTTAGAAGAAAGTACCTGTAAAATAAAAGCCATGTCTACAACCAACGTTGTGATAACGCCAATCACAAGCCCCAGTACTCCATTTGCCACAGTAGAGGAACCGATATCAACGTCGATCTACACGAATAGAAATGGATAATCAGTGATCTCAGTTGAAATAATTGTTGGATATTTCAGCCTGCGTGACTCAATAATCTTATTTGCTGTGTTATAGGGATTGATGGATGAATAGTCTCACTTCCAAGTAACTGGAGCCGCGGATATAGGTGCAATCAACAGATTTTCCCAGTAAACAAGGAGTGCTTCCGACACTCTGCCGTACGATCCAAGAGCCCTACAAAGTTTCCAGACCAGAATGAAGTTAACAAGAGAAAAAAGCAGGCTTCTGATCTTCGTACAAGAATGTTAAACTGAACAATCATCCAAGTACAGCATGCACTAAATTTTCTAAATGACCGGTTTTATCTCAAGGGTGCAAATCAAGAGTCAAAATATCAATGGATCAACAAAGGGGGGGAATACGGTGGACTCTTCTGATTATAGCTTGAATAAAGCAATTCGGGATGTAATACTACATCTTTGCAGAACTGTAAAGTCCCTCTACATTACAATAATGTTATCAAAAGCGCATGTAATCACAAATATTTTAGCTCTATGAAATAAATGATGTTGGCTAATCAAAACTTTTTGATGTATTAATACTCCAAATAAACTGAAACAGGGACAAAGATACCTTTGGTACTGATGGTATAAGCTTCAGTCTACTATTGCGGGCTTCATCGTCTCCATCAACAAACCGTTGCAAGAGAGATCCTGGTACTAAATTCTTTGTTACAAAGTAAAAAATCATGCTGTATTGTGTGGATCCAGCTGGTACCTAGACTTTTTATTGTCAATTTTTCAGATAACCATATGATATAAACAATAAATAAGATCAACCACTTGATCAACTCACTTGGAGATTAATAACAATAGAGAAAAGTCCTCTATCTGCTGCAACCTAAAAAGAAAGCACAAAGATCATTTGTATCAAGACATAAGTTAGCAATAATTAGGAACCAAATAAAATAATGTAAATAATTTGAAAATATTAAGATGTGGTATAAGATAGATCAAATGAACTTAAAGCTATTGAGTCATCGTTACTGAAACTTACTTGTGCTGCACACCCAAGGCGTTTGGCAACGTGATCCATTCGTTTCGTACTTTTGAACCAGTCTGTGGCAACAAGATCCATAAGATGCTTACCGCCAGCAGTCTAAAATATGAGCACAGCAATGTGAGATTGAATAGAGAAATAATACTACTTTCTAAACTGAAACAGCTCGTATCTGCTATATATGAAAATTATTGTATACCTTTGATTTGTCGCTGCAGAAATTCTTACCACGTACTCTGAAGTTGTTCCCATCAGATAATGTCCAGCAATTACGGGCATTTTCCTGATCATCGCGGCGAAGGTTGCCAAAGTAAAAGTTCATGTCTAGTTCAGGTTCGTCGTCAGAGGATTCTATATGTGCAGAAAATTGCAAGGAGGTGTGTTTATCAGAGATTAAATTATACATGTATATACTCATACTCCCTCCGTCCCAAGCTACTCTCTAGCATACTTTACTCTCTCTTACTTCATTCTCTTACTATTCTCTCACCACTTAACTTTAAACATCAATTTCTTAATTCTCATGCCCAAAAGAAATGGTGCAAGTAGTTTGGGACAGAGGGAGCATAAACTAAGGATATTACCAACCATTTCTTTTGTCATTAACCTCTGACGTAGAAACCTGTAACATACAGATAACAAAACTCAATCATCGATGCTGCAAGGAGAGCATATAAGAAGAAGTGCAAACCGACCTCTTGATCAGCACACTGAAAATCTTCGTCATCATCTGAGCACTCATCCATCATCCTGTTAGAAGAATTGGGGAAGCGAAAGGAAGATGACTGAAATCTTTTACTTTTCTTTGAAGGATCGGAAGCTGATGTCATATTAACCATAAGTGGCATCCTAGGAGCTATGGCCCTTTCATCGGTTTGAGAAAAATATTCTCGTAAGCCTGCAACAATAACCTTGAAACACTCAATAGCCTTGCAAACAAAATTCGAATCTGAGTCTTTAGCTTAAGAAATTATAAGAGGCCGTATAAGTTACCCTCGTCTGCTGTCATGGAAGCTTTGAGAAAGTGAAACAGAGTTCAAAATTCAGATATTTGCAGCAAATGCAACGACATGCATACAGTTTAAGCTCTTTTACTGAATATATCAGTGATTATTAACAGACGATAGTCAATTGATAAATAGAGCAACACCTTAACTAAGGACTTAATAAAGAGATTTAAGAGACCCATGCTTGGACCACTTAACTTTTAACTGTAAAAGATATGGCTCTCTTTTAACGAGGTCTGGATTGGTAATATAATATGATCTATATACCGCCAAACGAATAATTTAATATCTCAGTTCTCGAACATCTTACCAGCGACACTATTTAACATTTGAAGAAGACAGTGTTGCTGAAATGATGAAAAATAACCAGCTCCCCAGCCTCTAAGATCAATTTGCATAAGATGCTGGACCTTTGTTCTAGGTCTTCCATCACGAGACTGTAGACGTGATATATTAAACCCTCCACCTGAAAAAGCAGAACCAAAATCATTTAACATGGCAAATTGGCAATGAAACAAAAATCAAAAGATATTAAATAAAATATTTGTGTATATACAGGGATAGGATCATATAGAAACCATCCCTTCCATAATACCGTAGAACCATGCATTTTTTATATTCATCACTTTATGTATACCATGCTTCTTTTGATAATACACTTTATGTATTGCAATAATGCATCTTCATGATAATGCATTATTTATAATACTGCATCTTTCAATGGCAAGCGTATCATGCAAAGTAAAATGTCCAGGTAAGGTACTGCATACAATGGGAGTGAAGGTTTCTATATATGTGATTATCTTCCAGGTTATACTATAAAGAAAGTAATATGCAATTTATCAGAAAATCTCAGTGAATTTACTCTCAATATGAGCCCGCACATATCCTCGTTGTCGGCGACAACTTTCATGCTCCCTAGAACGAAACAAGACAACTGCAGAAATAAAAGAAAAGGCCAAAAATACATTCAGAAAACTAAAGGGTTTTTGGCTTTTTAAACCAAAACCTTTCTCCGAATTCCGGTTTTTCCCGTGAACTATGAGATTTGTTTTTAAAACCACGAACTTTCATTTCGTTGGGATTTTCCCCCGGCGGGTCAACGACGAAACCCGGTTGTGTACGTGTCAATTTTAATCCTATTTGTCATTAAATTGATTACTTGGATCATATTTGGCACAATAATACATACAGTCACAATTATTACATAACAAATGACAACTTTTGAATAAACAAAACACAACTTTAACATTTTGAATTATGCTATTCGGGTCGGAAATGTGCTATTCGGGTCGGGTTGGGAAAATCCTAACGAAATGAAAGTTCGCGGTTTTAAAAACAAATCTCATAGTTCATGGGAAAAACCGGAATTCGGGAAAAGATTTTGGTTTAAAAAGCCAAAAACCCAAAACTAAATGAAAAAGCAGATAACATGGAATTGCTCAAAGATTACCATAACTCCCATCATCATTTCGACGCCAATAGCGTACATAGCAGAGGTCACGAGGCCATACAAACCTGTAGTATTACAGGAAAGCAAATACATGATAAATTTCAAATACAACTTAGACATTAATTCTAGTGGGTGGAACTCAAAGTCACATCCATTAACTGCAACCAAACTTGATGTTAAACAAAGTAACTATTCTATTGGAGAGAATACACAGTAAGAGAAGAATGAGCATCCCAGAAAACAACAGAAAATATGTAAATGCTCCATCTTTAGTCAAAACTCAAAAGACTCCGAATGTAACATCGAGAAGAAAAGAAAATTGAATGGTGTCGAAAAACAAATTTAGCAATAGCATAAGAAAATATCATATTCATCTATGAGGCCACCCGAAACAAGCTTAGTTAACTAGTAGCTCCTTGGTCAAATAATTAAATTACAAAAACAGAATTAATGAAGGAAGAGCACAAAGAGCAAAAAATATTCAAACAGAAAGAAACAGATGAAATGGTTATGATAAGAATAGGCTTTACATTGAAAACCAGTCCAACTGAAGCCTTTGATATAGAATAGCAGTATGTCCATCTACCTCTTCAACCAAGCTACCATACTGAAAACTGCAATCCCACCTGCACAATGGTACTATTGTTTAAAGAGCACTGCATCAAAAACCGAAGTTTTCGATAAGTTCTTCATTACGTTTTATTGCACTCTATGTGGATGTGTGTGTGTGTGTGCGCGCGCGCGAGAGAGAGAGAGAGAGGCAGTGTTTCATAAGCTGTGAATTAAGACTTTGCGTAACATTTTATTCATAGATAGAGATAGAGAAATAAAAGAATGATTCACCCCTTAATAGGCTGAGTAGGGCTGAGAGCTTACTCTGATTTAGTGATTGAACAGCAAAGCGAGAAGAAGGACATGAGTTGAGCAAGCTAAGATGCTTGGGAAAATTAATGAAAGTAGTTATATTACTGTCGTAAACCTATCTTAAGTTTCACCTCATAATTTTTTACATTCCAGAGGTTGAAGAGCTTTTACAAAGCAGACAATTTAAAGAAGAAGTACCCATCAAAATGATAGGGCCTGAAAACTTCAACGGTGAAATTTAAATGTAGGAGTATATGTAATTAACCTCATAAAGTTTCTTAATTCTAACCTTGTTTTGAGCTCCCAATACCCTCAATGCATTTACTTTTCATTGTCAAGAAGTGAGCAGCAACTAAACATCTTGTTACACCAGTCGTGAGAGGTCTAGTTAATTTTAGACATTGCAAGTTGTATTCAAAGGAAATGAACACAAAGTGTAAAGCATGTCATTCTTGGCAAAAATTCAACATCCAACTAAAGACACCATACAGGAGACTGATCAAATCCAATGTTGAAAGAGAATAAAGAAAACCTTACTCGCATCGCGTAGCATCCATTCTCATTATGAGCTCAAACGTTTCTTCACAAGTAGCCTCAACTACCCCAACAGCTTTCATTGGTCTGCTGCAGCTCTTTGGCTACATCATTAAAATAACTTGAGGAATATACCAAACGCATCCACTGTCTAGCAAATAGATTTAAGCACATTCTACAGAAAATTAATAAAATGTCCTTACAAGAAAATCAACTTCAAGAAGCTCCTCAAAAATTCGAAGCCCTGCAAACTTGCACCAAAGAAAAGTTCACTGAAGAATTATTCAGACATCCCACAGGCACATATTTATGGTGTATACATCTCTCTAATTGATCAGAAAGGAAACTAAAGGCACATAGACGCACCATTTTGGCACTGAAGAAGGCGCCAGGACTTTTTTGTAAAGGCCTGACTGTTGAAATTCTGAATGTGTAAATTTGAATCTAATTCATCTGTCCAGTCAAAAACAGATTCAGGGGGACCTGCCACATCAATATGGTTAGTGAAGTTTTACTACAAAAGATATGAGTGCCATATATCAGCTGAGATAAGCATGTAGTCAACAAACCATCTCCTATCGTTTGGTGTGGAGAATCTGGACGATCATCATCATCATCATCATCTTCTTCTTCTGCAGCACTGAAAGGAATTCACAAAGCAAAGTTGAGCACATTGAGCGAAAGATATCCAACATGCATTGAAGTTCTTGAACAGTACAACCTCTTACTAGGAGATCAACAAATGCACTGCATTCAGATGTGAAGGGACAGAACTAGAAGTCAACAAATGCTGCAGGGGGAGTGCTAAAAATAGGCAATAACACAAGAAAATTGTAACGAATTGTGGACCATCACTTGGGAATTATTTATACAATACTTATTTTTGATTGAGTACCCAGGCCATATAATTGAAGACATCAATATAGATAGGCAGTTTGCAAGGACCTACGGATTTTGGACAGGCTAACATAACCACTGCTATGTAATAAGACCATTTTACAGATTTCCAGGCTTGAGTCCTACTATCAGCTCTATCCCTGAAACCCTCAAGTGAGATGTATTTAAGATACAACAATCAGAAAATTTTATATATTTGTAATACTAATCAAGGAGCACTCACGACTGCTGAGAAAAATCAAATATGGTTCAAATCAAAAGCAATTCCCTTCTCTCTTGGGAGAAGGACACGGAGCAACAAAGTTACATAACTAAAGTTATTTATGACTTCTGATATATATAACCAGAGTCCAGACAGCATCATGCAATCCTTCATGGAAATTATATTTTTGCAAACCTATGGGGCAGTAGATTAGAGTAACTAAGTTAATATTCTGCATGAACAAGCTTAAAAAGCCACCCACATACTGGGTGAATCGAGAACAAATACTTACTCACGGTCTGATGATGAAGCATTTCTCCCAGTATCCAAGCCATATCTATACTCAAAAGAAAAGTACTTGTTACCATGGGCAGAATTTGACCCTTGCTGCTGCATACAACCAACATTCATTGATTTAAGAATTTTATGTTCAAAATCAAGTAAAAAATGAACTTTATGGAATTTGAAATATAAAAAATTATTAACACTTGAAGGTGACATGTAGAATAGAAAAACCTGATCAATAATAGATTCAAGTTTTTCTTTCCAATTGTGAACCTCCTGAATGCTGTAAGATGCCATCTGAACAAGGAACATGAATCTGTGAACAGTTATAAATCCTAAAATGAAAGTTTGCAGGGAGCAAAAGTTTCCATTGAATTAGAGGGATACAAAATGATAAGAGGAACATAAATATTCAGGCTAATGTGTAATAAAATCTGAACTTTGCTAGAGGATTGGCAAATCTAATTGACTCCTTTTTCACATATGGTACTGAAGGTTTGGAGGAAAACATGAAGCGTTATTAGGGGTCAAGATTCACCAGGATCTGAATCAGAAACATCATTTTCATTTCTTTTAAAACAAATGTATCATGACCTGCAAATAAGAACTCGACATGTAACAGTTCATAGTTCCTAATACAATATCTAGCAGTATCACTAGTCATATGGGTAACTCGCTCTTTGATTTGCTTGAAAACTGAAGCCTAGAATCAGCAAGCCATACTCTACTTTCAAGATTGAGTACCACATGACTAGGACCATCATAGTCATTTTTTTTAAAGGAATGCACCATGAATTACCACCACATGAGTTGTTCTTTTGTAAACATCCTCTGTCACTGAATTCTATTCAGTTCTACTCAGCTTTCAAGTACTGAAAATTTTTCTTTAGGGGTAGATTTTTATAAATTCTCACATTTGGATTAATTGGTCAGAGTTTACAGTACAGGACAGATTTGGAAAATGGTGATAGTTTGGAAAGATTTGACTATTTAGCTAGAATAATTTATTGAGTTAATGTTTTACGGGCACTACTTATAAAGTTTCTCACTGTGGTAACAATACATTGATATTCTACAGAAATATACTTTGTTGTCAACTACTGATATCTTTTGCACTCTTAGAACACTTGTCCAATACATGAAAATAAATTATCATTAATGTGAAATTATTTATAAAAGGATCCTCATATCCTCGATAAAAGAATCATCCTAGTCATTCATAAGGGTCATTAAAACATGTGCTGTAAGGTAAATAGATAGAGCCTATATCTCAAAAGAAATTTCTCATAGATGTGCAAGGGAAACACTTCTGGTATTGAAAGAAAAAGTTGCACTACTATAATACATACCGTCATGCGATTGGAACTATCTTTCTTGTTGTAAACTGACAGAACGTAAATCATCTGCCATAAAACCAGAGCATTATTGCAGAATATGAATGCATTAGCAGAAAGCATGTATGATGATAGCATCAGTTGAATAAGTTTTATCTATAACAACTCTCCTTAGGTGGTGGGAAAATGATTAATAAAAGGTAGAAACTAAAAAGAAGTATTCAGTAGTACAAAACTAATCTGCAGTATGCCCAACCCAAAATGGAAAATGCTACCAAATGGTACAGGTAGCTAGAAGTTTTAGGAAACGGACTCTAGAACCACTTGACACTACATCTTGTTCTTAAGTAATTTGAATTATTTCAATAGATCCGAATCTCATTTCACCAATATGTAACTCACCAAAATAATATTTGTACCAAAATAAGACCAACGTGATTGTTCATGAATTTGTGGCCTCTCTAATCTTATAAAACAATAATCCAACTTGAAACTACTTTTCTTGGATAAATATAATGCTAAGATAAGATACAATCTTGACACCAAAGAGAAAAATCATTTGTGTAGGCTCACGTGATCATTGTTAGGCTTGAGACTCTTGACTCCTTGGTCCTCCACTCTACAGTTGCCATCTATGAGAAGAGTCTTCACTGGTACCTTACCGTATTAAATACAGAAACAATAGATTATTACTTTGGAAGATATACTAATATGTTTCCTCCAATCAATAACCAAGCATTAAAGTATCAAAAGCCCACATCCATGAAAGTTAAAGGTAAAGGTATAAATTCTATAAGCAATTGAATTACTATAACCTACAACTTTAAGAATTCCTTTCCCATTGAATTGCAATGTTTGTGAAAACACTAACTTTACTACATGCGCACCCCTGACCGAATAACCGATCAGAATAGCCCGTGATCACCCGTTTCGTAAGAGAACATCAACACTGAAAAATAAATTTGTAAAGTAAGGCAATTACCATGCCATCTTGGGGCTTCTTCTTGTAATAGGCCAAAAATCGAGGCTCGAGCACAAAATATCGCATGTGAAAATATGATCTGCCAATCTTCCTGCGTTTATACCTCACCATCCATCCTTCATGAACCACCCTCGATCTCCGCATTTTCTCGAAGTTTACACTAATTTCTTCCTCGAAATTCAATCAATTGCTGGATACTTATCTTCCTCCTAAAACAATTTCAACTCAATTCCGATTAAAACAACGCCGTGCGAGCTGAATCAGTCACCAGAGAAGAAAACAATTAAAATGCTAAAATTAATGAAACAGAGAGCAATGATTTTCGACATGTGTGGGGAAAAGAAAATCAAAGCTTAAGACATGGAAACAACCCCTAAAGTTCCGAAATTTTACACACCGAATAGAGAACATGCATCCGAAAAACATTCACCGGAAATTGACGCGATCATCTACGAAATTTTGTCAGCGATGGAGTACGATCTCCTTCTCCAAATTATGAACATATAAATGCGCGCATAGTGAACGTAAATAGAAAATGATACAGCCAGCTTTTGTCGTGCCAATATCTTTTCAATTTTTCAATTAATTTATTGTATTTTCACACTTAATCATAGATAAGTAAACATATTTATATGATTCAAATTATGATTAGTAACCAATAAACATGACTTATATTTGACTTTGATAATACTTGGAGAGTGATCAATTGCTAACTAATCACTTAATTGCTAACTACAACTAATTTAAGGCTATAGGATTTTAGAAAACGTGTGGTCTACAATTTGACACGTGTAATTTTCGTTTTTATTAATAAAATCAAAAGAGATAAAAAAACATCAAATTAGGGTTTTAGATGAAAATGTCAATATAGTGTTTTGAAAATATCAACACAATGCTTTGAGAATGTCAACACAATGTTTTAAGAATGTTAACCCATTGCTTATATTGACATTCTACATGTATTATATTGACATATTTTATATAGTATGTTGACATTTCTGCTTTACGAAAAAATTGAAAAAAATTCAAATTTTTTTTCAAATTTTAACGTCGGAACATATGCATGTATGATATCGTTGGAATCCTTATAAAATTATCTTTAATTTGATATATGTTACTATATGAATTTAACGTTTTGTGATTTCTTTTAAAAGTTGGTTATAACTAAACATGTAGTTAATTGACATTAATACCCCTATTGATATTTTATTGAATTAATCATATGGCTTTATTGATGTTTTTTGTTGATTGTATTGACATTTCGTGGTTGATGATCTAGGCCCTTAATTTGAATATCTAATGGCTATTATTTAGTTGTAGTTAGCCATTAGGTATTGAGTTAGCAATATAACACTCCCCGATAATACTCTATCTATCTTGATTGAAACATAACTTTATTAAACCTTTTGCATTTATAAAACATCTACAATAATCTAAGGGGTGTCGACTTAAGGGGCGTAGTCGAATGGTATCTTTTAAATTTTAAAAAGCCTTGGTAATTATTAAAAAAAAAAACATCTACAGTTAAAAAGAATTATACTAGTAAATTTTAAAAAGTTCAGAAAATTCTAGAAAATTTTAAAAGTTTAAAAAATTATAAAACCTCACTGGCTCATGTATTTACAAGCAAATTACATTCCTCTATTAAATTGGCATCCTTTTAGTGATTATCATTTTTGCGACATTTTCAACTTTAAATGGAGGAACATTAGATATCTTTCCATAATCACTCCAAATGGAACACAACAAAAAAATTAGCCTAATAATTAAAATATACTCCAAGTTTGAAATGGTTTTATTGTGTGAAATACCTTCAAATGTAATTCTAAAATAATGTTAAGAATGAAATTGAAAGAGAATAAAGTAAGATATAAAATAAATTGTAAGACAATCATAAAGTAAAGTAATTATGTTATAGTTTAGAAAAAGAAGAAGAAAATGATTTACCCATCCTAAAAAGTAATATGAGTAGCTTATTATAGTATAAGAGAGTAGGTATGCAGATAGTATTCAGTAGACGTTACCAAATCGAACCGGCCCGTTCGAAGCGGCGGTTCGGAACCGGATAGGAGTCGGCGGTTTAGGCGGGCCGGTTCAGGTTCGCGAAAAATCAAGAACCGTAATTGGCGGTTCGCCGGAAACCGGCGGTTCCGATAGCTTTTCAAGGTTTTAGGGTTTAAATTTAAGTTGGGCTCAAGTCCTTTTCCTTTATTTCTTTTTTTTTTCAATTTGTTTCAACTTTAACATATACAAATACAATTATATAATTGTATTTATATATACTCTAATCGGTGAAGAAGACTTCTCTATAAAACTAAATCTGGGAGACTTTTGACAATTCTACCATGATTGTTGATGGTTAAAATTAAACTCAACAATTAAGGTTGAATTGCTAAAGGTATCCTCAATTTAGTTATCTAGAAACATCTCCTTCGCCGACTAAGAGTATATATATATATACGATCTATTTACATTTATAATTTATTGTTTTTTACTTCAACTTTTTTTATTTAAGTCTTTTGATTCTTTTCTAATTTCAATTTTCAACATTTGTATTTGTAATATCGACATTCACATATCGTTCAAATTTGTATGATTGTATGATTGTTTCAATAAAATTCCAATTGTTCCAACTCCAATGTCGACTTCTACTCCATTTGTCAATTGTCATTCTCGTTTTATTTATTTATTCGATAGTACAAGACTACAACTACAACTACAACTACAACTACAACTCTACCATTAGTACTATACCGGAATAAAATTTAAATTTTAAAAAAAAAAAAAAAAAAAAAAAAAAAAAAAAAATCGGCTTTGAACCGGCGGTCCGAACCGGAACCGCCACGGAACCGTCTGGAAACCGCCGGTTTTGAACCGGCTTGGAACCGTGACTGAACCGGAACCGCCTGACCTTAGGCGGGCCGGTTCAGGTTAGGCGGGCCGGTTCAGATTCCATATTTTTTTGAACCGGAACCGGCGGTTCATGAACCGTGGTGACGTCTAGTATTCAGTTATGGATCACTCAATTTTGGTATATTAAAAAATTACTAAAACATAATAAACTTGAAATTGTGATAGATTTTGGCACAATAAACTTGAAATTCGATAGGGTACAAAACTTTGATATACCGTAATTTGACATATCCAAAAATTTTGTACGAAAACAATGTTGTATTTTTTTTTATTTCAATATTTTTAATGCGATATACGTTATGATATTTTTTTTTCGATATAAATTACCTTCCTACTCCTAATTCAAAAGGTCATCCAGAAATAACAAATAACCCAAACTGTTGTAGTGGACATCTAACTTGCCTTGTCTTTTTTGGTAAACCAAACACGCCCCATAGGTAAAAATTAGCAATAGTCGAGTCGTTCTTGAATTTAAGCTTTAGCGATAGTCTTTTGAGTTAGTATTATTGAATTTATGTGCATGCAATATCTTGGCCTAAACAAATTTGAATACTTTTTTTAGGGTTTTTGCCTTTAAAAACCAAAAACTTTCACCAAAATCCGGTTTTTCCCACGAATTATGAGATTGGATTTTAAAACCACGAACTTTAGATTTGTTTGATATTTCCCAACCCAACCCGAATATAATTTTCCGGTGTAAAATTGTCCAACGTGGATAGTCGTAAATATGACTTGGAAACTGATTTATTGACTGTGAAATATCACTATTTTTTAATTAAAACTTGGAATTAAAAAATTATTTTCACATCTCTGCCCGATTTCTCTCTGCACAGCCGCGCAGCGGTGCCGTCTCCGCTGAATTCACGGTGGCTTCAGCGCCGTCGCCGGCGTCTCTGACTCCATCACCTCACGCCGCTGCCCATAGCTCTGTTCCCATCTCTCTTTCATTTCTCTTTATCGGCCCTCTCACGACCAGATTCAGCCGCCGGGGATGCTCAAGTCCAGCCTCCGTCCTCGTCTAGCTCCTGTTCAATTCATGTTGTCTCTGTCTTCTCGCGACGATCCTCCATCGCCGTCACTGCTGCTGCGCTTGTGCCGCCTCCACCGCGGTGCTACCCAGTTAGGCCGTCATCGGCGTGCGAGCCGAAGTTGACTCCCCTCTCCATCGGTCTTCTCCTTCTCAGTAAACTCTTTTATTTCAAAGAATGCTATATCTTTTCTTCCTTCTTATGGCAACTCAGCGCCCTTCGCCGGTGCCGTCTTTCCTCCATCTGGCTCTCTCTCTACGAAGTTCCTCTATGAGTCACCGCCGCGGTCAGCTAAGAGAGGTCTCAGCTTCTCTCTCGATAGCTCAATCTCTATGTTTCTCTTTAGATTTCTGAATTTCACGATGCATCTCGTTGCTGCTTTCATAGACAGCGTTGCTGCCGAGGGGGCTGAGGCGATCGAGGTCGAAGTAGTTGAGGCCTGAGGGGGGAGGAAGAGGGGGTAGCGGTGGCAGCTGGTGGATTGGACGACATTGGAGTTTGGAGAGGGAATAGTGGGAAATGGGAATACAAGAAGATGAAGGGTGGAAAATGGGAATATGCCAAAATAGTATAAGACATGTGGCATTGCCAAATACGATCTTTAATGACAAATAGGATTAAAATTGACAGATAGACAAACCGGGTTTGGCCGTTGACCCACCGGGGGAAATAGCAAACAATGTGAAAGTTCGTGGTTTATTAAAATCCAATCTCATAGTTCGTGGGAAAAACTGGAATTCGGTGAAAGTTTTTGGTTTTTAAAGCCTAAAACCCTTTTTTATGTGTATAAACTTTATAAATTTTAAAAGGGTACTCGTTAAATTGAATACCCTCCGTCTTAAGGTAGTTGAGTCGTATTCATTTTTGGGCAGTGACGGAACCAGGAATTTGAAGAAGCCGAGGCTGAAAATTAACGATATCATAACATAACATTCATATTATCTGCGAAAAGATTGTATACGCATTCTAGATTATTAATTTATAGATCAAATATATGTAGTACTACATTTGTATAATAATACAAATATATATATGAAAGATAAGGATATAGTAAAATAAATTATGAAAATATGAATTTATACATACTAGTAATAAATTAGGGTTGTCGAGCGAGTGGGAGCGAGGGAGGTGATCGGCCGGCGACACGCAGACGAGAGTTGCCTCGTGCGCGCCGCCGGCGAGACCGACAGTCCCAGAACGCCTCGAGAATCGCGGCTATCGAGTGGGAGAGTTGGTGCGATCACGCGGCAACGTGAACACGAGCATGGGCTCGTCCACGCCGCCGACGAGATCGCGAAACCAGCAGATCTCCAGTGCTCGCAGCGATCGACGGACGTGGTGTTTGACGGAAGCCGTTGCTCGTCCGAGAGCAGCGGCGGTTTATTCCGGCAAGGACCCTAACCCTAGCCTAAAACCTAATCCTAGGCATGCCCTAACCGAGCGACGCTGAGCAGGAGCTTCGCCGCCGTGTGCGGTGGCGGCTCGTTCATGCGAGTCCGCAGGCGGACGTTGGGCTAGTCGCCGGTAAGGCGCGGCAGTCGCCGCGCGCTAGGTGACGTCGCCGGAGGGAGAACTTCGGCGTCTTCGCGCCGAGGAGGGAGAAAAGGAAGCAGCCGCCGTCGCGCGGACTGCCGGCGACTGCTGGACGGCGTACCCGCCGATTCGGCGAGAAGCCCCGGCGTGATTTCGTTGTTCGTCGTACGTGCGAACCTCGTGCGACAAGATAACGATGAAATCTTATTTTAATGATTATTTGATTCCTAAATTAATAGATATCATTAAAATATTATTATTTAATGGAAATAAAATATTTTGGGTAGATTTCCCTAGATTTTAGGAATATTTAGATTATTGACCATATCTAGGGATATCTTCTAATCCTAGAAGATGTGGACAAGAATAATTTAATAGTTTTCTAATTATAATTATATTATATATCTAGAATCCTTATAAGGATAGATATGTAGGATTTCATTAAATAATAAAATATATTATTCTTTTCCCAATCTTAATAAGGAATTAATTTAAGTTTATTTATTCATGTCCGTAAAAGATATAAATAATTATTTATTTTAGATAAATCTTATAGAAGACATGAATATGGATTAAACTTTAGTAATTAATATATTATCCTTTAATAAGATGTTTAAAAGATTATAAAAGATTTAATTATCCAGTCAATTAAATACCAACAAAATTTAATTAAGCCTTTAATCTGCACTAAGGCTAAGGATAATTAATGAAAAACCATAACTAAAATATCTAAGCGATAATTACGAACTAAGTTTGTATATGGTCTCCATCGATTGGTCCACAACTTATGAAGCTAATTTCTGAATCTTATCGCCACCCATACTGTGGGGACAATAATCCTAAGAAATAGCAAGTTCATATAGGTGGACTTCTCAATTGTAAATAGTATGGACTAGAAAGTAGTTTCCAATATTATCGTCACCCATGCTGTGGGGACAATAATCCTAAGAAATTACAAGTTTCAGAAGTCTAAACAGAATTTACGAGATAGCTTGGTCTTGTTATCAACGCATGAGCATTGTTATGGGAGTGTGTTGTAGAAACGAGATTCTGTAATGCCAAATCTGATGGCCGTGCTTAGGCAACATTTGGCGGCCATGCCGTGCTGCGGTCTCTGGACTATTCGTCGGTGTTGTGACCAGTAAAAATGTTAAAATTTTAATGCGTATTGACCTCTGCTTGAGGGTACAAATTTTAATTTTACAGTTGTGAGAATTTGAAAAGTTTTATGGTTTAATCTACTCAATTTCTTCACATAAGTTTATGACAAATAGTAAATATTCTGTTTTGCAGTGCAACCTAAATCGTCAACATGTCACTCAATCCTCTTTCTGCAATTCTTAAAGAAAACAAACTCGAGGGCCAAAATTACATAGAATGGAAACAAAATTTGGACATCGTTCTCACGGCTGATGAATACAAGTTTGTGCTCACTACTCCTCGGCCCCCAATGCCGGCGGCTAACGCCGCACAGGCAGCGCGAGATGCCCATAGACGGTGGCACAAGGCGAATGAGATGGCTAAGTGTTATATGCTGGCCTCCATGTCAACAGTGCTTAGACATCAGCATGCCGTCATCAGTGCTTAGACATCAGCATGCCGCCATAGCAACTGCCACCGAGATTATGGAAAATCTCACGAATCTTTTTGGTACTCAAAATCGAACGGCTAAGTCTCAAGCCTTTCGGAGTATCATGTACAAGTCTATGAAGGAAGCTCGTCTATGAGGGACCATGTCCTCGAGATGATGAGCCACCTCAATCAAATTGAGGTTTTGGGAGGCGTCATTGATGCTGAGTCCCAAGTTACTATTATCCTTCAGAGTCTGCCCCCTAGCTTCCAGCAGTTCAAGCTCAACTTTGAGATGAACAAAAGGAATTACACCTTGGCTGAGTTGTTGACTGAACTTCAGTCGGCGGAAGATCTCATGAACCAAGCTAAGGCTTCGATGGTTAGTTCGTCACATCGTTCCTCTAGCCCTAGGCCTGGCGCATGAAAGAAGAAAGTGACAAACCAGGTCGCACCTAAAGATGCTAAGGGAAAGAAAAAGAGGAGGTTGGGACAGAAGCAAACCGGAAAGTGTTTCAAGTGTGGAGAGAAGGGGCATTGGAAGCCAGATTGCCCTAAAAAGAGCAAGGCTACAGGTATGCACCAAGCTTTAGTCGTTGAGTCATGTTTGGCTTCGACTTCATCTCATACTTGGGTTATTGACACTGGAGCTACTGATCATATTTGTTTTGATCCTGACTTAATGCAGGTGACAAGACGGCTATATGATGGAGAGATCGAAGTCCAGCTGGGCGACGCTACTAAAGTGGCGGCCGTTGCAGTGGGAGACGTTTATTTGCGTTTTAGTAGTGATAGATTTTTTATTATGAAGAATGTTTTGTTGATACCTTCTTTTAGAAGAAATTTAATTTCAGTTTCTAAATTGGTTTTTGATGGATATTCGATTTCTTTTAATGACATTTGTGTTATTAAGAAAGATGGTTCTTATATTTGTCGTGGTATCATGGAAAACAATCTGTACACAATCGTATCTACACAATATAATAATCGCAAATTAGAACTCAATAATGCATCAAAAATTTCGAAGAAAAGAAAAGAACCTTCAAGCTCAATGAACGAAACGTACTTATGGCACCTTAGACTTGGTCATGCCAACCAAAAGAGGATTCAAAATCTCGTGGATCAAGACCTTCTTAAAGGCCTAGATACTGAATCATTTTCCACGTGTGAATCCTGTTTGGAAGGCAAGATGACTAAGAGACCTTTTAGGGTGAAAGGTAATAGGGCCAAGGAAACACTAGAACTCGTTCATACTGATGTATGTGGACCAATGTCAACCGAGGCAAGAGGCGGCTTTCGCTATTTCATCACTTTTATTGATGATTACTCGAAAGTCGGATATATTTATTTGATGCGCTTTAAGTCTGAAGCTTTTGACAAGTTCAAGGAGTTTAAGGCTTATGCGGAGACGCATCATGGAAAACGTATCAAGAGCCTGCGATCTGATCACGGAGGCGAGTATCTCAGTGCCGAGTTTTTGGACTACTTATTAGTAGAGGGAATTGAATCCCAAACGACTGCGCCGGGCACACCCCAGCAGAATGGCGTAGCTGAAAGAAGAAATAGGACCTTGTTGAACATGGTCCGATCGATGATGAGTTATGCACGACTGCCCATTTCGTTTTGGGGGCATGCCTTGCTTTCTGCGAGTCATATTTTAGACAATTTACCGTCAAAATCTGTTCCTGCTACTCCATATGAGTTGTGGACTGGGCGTAAGCCCAATCTAGAACATCTCAAGATATGGGGGTGTCCAGCTCATGTTTTGGAAAAGGCTCCAACTAAGCTGGGCTCTAGGACAGAGGTATGTTTGTTTATAGGGTACCCCAAAGGTTCGAAAGCTTATGAATTCTATAGTCTCCGAGACAAGAAAGTCATTGTGAGTACTCACGCGACATTCTTAGAGGAAGACTTTGTTATGAATCATAAACCCAGCAGTGAGGTAGCTCTTGAGGAGCTTACTTCAGTCACAAGTTCCATTAACCAAGAACAAGTACCTATAGTACAACCAATTTCCGAACCTTCAACTTCTACACCTAATATTGTAGTGCCGCGCCGCAGTGGGAGGGTCTCTCATGAGCCCAAAAGGTACATTGGTTTGGGAGAATCTATGGATCACTCCTCGGACAGTAGTGTACCAGATCCCTGGAATTTTGCAGAGGCGCAGGCGGATATCGATCATTGCGAATGGGTGAAAGCAATGGATTCGCAACTACAATCTATGATAGACAAAGACGTCTATGATTTGTCCGTCCTACCCGAAGGTTGTACTGCCATTGGGAGCAAGTGGATATACAAACGTAAACGTGGATCCGATGGACGAGTTAAAGTCTTTAAGGCAAGACTAGTGGCTAAGGGGTATACCCAAAAGGAAGGTGTCGACTACGACGAGACCTTCTCCCCAGTGGCCATGCTCAAATCGATGCGGATACTGTTGTCTATAGCAGCTTACATGGATTGGGATGTGTGGCAGATGGACGTTAAGACTGCGTTCTTGAACGGTAGTCTTGAGGAGACTATCTACATGGAACAACCCGAGGGTTATGCCGTTAAGGGCAAAGAGCACATGGTTTGGAAGCTTAAGAAGGCCATTTATGGCCTCAAGCAAGCATCTAGATCATGGAATCAGTGCTTCGATCAAACTGTTCATAAGTTTAGATTCGAGAAATGCCCTAACGAAAGCTGCGTGTACAAGAAGGTAGAAAAAGGGAATGTGGTGTTCTTAGTTTTATATGTAGATGACATTTTTCTAATTGGAAACAATAAAAAGATGTTGTCATCAGTACGAACGTGGTTGTCGAACCAGTTCGAGATGAAGGATATGGGAGACGCGACACATTCTAGGTATCAAGGTCCTTAGGGATCGGGAGAAAAGGATGTTGTGCTTATCCCAAGAACCCTACATCGAAACTGTACTTAGCCGTTTTAGCATGCAAGATGCCAAGAAAGGTTTCTTACCTTTTAGACATGGCATCCATTTATCTCAGGAGATGTGTCCTAAGACAGCATCTGAGATAGCAGAGATGAGAAGGATACCATATGCTTCGGCAGTTGGTAGTCTCATGTATGCTATGCTTTGTACAAGGCCTGATATTTGCTTTGTTGTTGGCATGGTAGCAAGATATCAATCAAATCCTGGCCAAGGACATTGGACTGCAGTAAAGAACATACTCAAGTACCTTAAACGGACTAAGGACTATGTTCTAGTTTACAAAGCAGCCGAGTTATGCCCTTTGGGATACACTGATTCAGACTTTCAAGCTGATCAGGACTCAAGGAAATCTACTTCTGGTTATGTGTTTACCTTAGGAGGTGGAGCCGTAATTTGGAAGAGTGTAAAGCAGAAATGCATTGCAGACTCTACCATGGAAGCCGAATATGTGGCCGCTTCGGAGGCTGCAAAGGAGGCTGTATGGCTCAATAACTTTCTTATGGACTTAGGTGTGGTTACGAATCTGCCCAAGAGCATCATCATTTATTGTGACAATTCTGGTGTTGTGGCTAATTCGAAGGAACCAAGAGCTCACAAAGCGAGCAAACACATTGAGAGGAAGTATCATATCATCAGAGATATAGTGCAGAGATGAGACATAGAAGTGGTCAAGATTGCGTCAGAGAACAACCTGGCAGATCCTTTTACTGAGGCATTGGCGGTCAAACCGTTCGAGCGCCATGTAGAAGGAATGGGAGTTCGACTCGCTCGAGACCTCAACTCGCTTTCAGTATAAGTGGGAGAATTAGACGTAGTGCACATTTATTTTGTATACTCGAAAGCTGTTTTGAGTATAAGTGGGAGATTGTTAGAGTTTGTATACTAGAAATCACCTTTCGAGTGATTGAATACTGTTAAAACTCTTATTTTATTTTCCAAATGAATAAACAGATTATTTTTGTCATAATGTTGTTATGTTTTACATTTAATGGATGTTTATTGCATATTTAAATGTATAAGTAACTTAACAAAGTCTAAGTCTTTGTTTTAGTAGACCGGTTGTGGGCGTCGTCCACTTTAAGGTAACACGGTCAGTTCTAAACAAAGAAAAAGAATAATTTCACAACCTAGATAGGCTTAGACTACCTATCGTGAAAGGTTGCAATGTCAGTCCGATTATTTCTAAGCCTTACTGAAATAAGATGACGTTGGTGTGGTATAACACTGAATGGATCTAACAGCGAGACAGTCTTTATGCTATCTACTGAAAGACGAGGTCTCGTAAATTATTTCTCAATCAATGTACGTTAGCATTGAGCATACGGTATTGATCATGCACTACTTTGACTTACCAAATGGTGCGGGTTTTTCGCAACCCAATAAGCCTGGTATATTGGGTAGTGGTGATTAGTATCTAGCGGTGCTAGGATTGCTATTATGTTGAATCGTGCGCGAAGTGAGTCTCGTTTGATAACATCCTCAAGAGAAGCTTGAAATAAGGTTTTATTATTCGGAACCTAGCTAGTTGGAGTTTAATTACTCTATGAATAATAAATAAGATTTTCTTGCTGAGTCCTCTCTTGGAATAAATAAGATATTAATTAATTAAGTCCATAGCAGACAATAATTAATTAATGGATGTTTCTATCTTAAGCGCGGGAAATAAATATAAAGTATTGGAAACCCGAAGTACTTATAATTTCGGATTTGGATGGGGAGTGCAGTATTACTTCTGTAGTGGCTGCTCGTAATATTCCAATTTTAGCTTATATTAAATTGGGTTTAATTTAATTAGTAAAAAGCTAATTTGAGGAGCCCATATCCAAAGCCTTCCATAGATCCCTGACTGGGCCCAATATGTGACTTATTATAAATAGGAGAATAAAGGAGACAGAAAAGACACTTAATTTTTCTCAAAATTTTTGGCCCCTACTTCTTGTGGTAGTCGAATTTCTCTCCTCTGGGGGAAAGGATTTATGTCTTCTCTATTTAAGTCCTAGTGCACTGGTGAGATCAGCCCACCCTGATATCAGTTCACAGTCCGGGAACCAGTCAGAAGATCCGTGGTTTTGTACTGAAGATCTTCACGAGGAGAATGCGCTAGCCATCTTCGATTCTTTGGAGAATCATCAAGGTATAATGGCTGAACCTTAGAAAAACATGTTTTAGGTTTCAATTAATTTAAAGCATGTTATTATTTGAGTTATGAGCATGATACATGTGATAATTACGCGAATAGAATTTGTCTAAATAATCCGCTAAATAGATCTGAATTATTATGTAATTGATTTATGTGAGCGCTTCCACTGCCAACCCCTTCAGGATCCTCTTCTATGGCTTATAACACCATAATTCAAAACTAAGACTAAATCTACACCCTTAGATTTTGAAGGGGTGGATGAGATTAAAGTTCACAAAATTCAATAAATAGTACTCCCTCCGTCCGCCATTAGGAGTCCCGGTCACTTTTGCGCACTCGTTTTGTAAAAATGATAATAAATAGTTAAAGTGGAGAAATGGTAAAGTAAGAGAGAGAATAATGTTGAGAATAGTCTTATCTAAGTTATTCTCTCTCTTACTTAACCATTTCTCCACTGTAACTATTTATTAGTATCATTTTTACAAAACGACTGTCCAAAAATGACTGGGACTCCTAATGGCGGACGGAGGGAGTAGACAAAATATCAACAAAAGGGTAATATCGTCATTATGTTATCATATGATAATTTTTTGTGAGTGTTTTTTTTATATCAACATAGTGTATTACGACTATCAACAATATGAAATGAGAATATCAACACAAGTACAAGAAAATATCAACACATTTTTATTGATATTTTACCTACATTATATTGAAATTTTGCATACACTAATTTTTTTTTTTTTTTTTTTTTGCATTTGTTGATAAAATCTGCTTATCAACATGTACGAAAATTGAAATATAATTTATCAAATTTCATCACCCGAACATCGTCAGAACATATGCAATTGAGATTTCGTTATAATCCTTATAAAATTATCTTTAATTTGATATATTTTTTGCGGAAAAATAATTTAAACCGAAAGAGTTACGTAAATTTAAATTTTTAAGATGATTTTGATGATAGAGAATAGACATTAATACCTTTTAAATTTATTTAATATTTTTTTACTTTAAAACATGATTCAAATATAATCATGTGACATTCTTTCAACCACTAAATTTCCTAATTCAATTACTAAGATTTGGTTTTAATTTATGATTGATAATTAGTTAGCAATTAATAAACTACTGTAGTAAAATTTAATAAACTATTTTAAAACTAAATTATATGTAAACATAATATAGTTTTAAAATTATTTTTAATAGTAATTGAGACTATCTTATTCTCTGCATCTTCTTAATAATTAAAATTAAAATTAAAATATACGTAATACGTTTCCCCGCTGTCTTCAACACTAGTATATTGTTTATAAGACTTTATGAATGTTATCACCATCATATTCATCCGTATAAATCTATAACTAAGTAAAAGAATTACTCTTATATACAAAAAATATTACTATTAAAAAATTAAATAAAATCAATACTTTCATTATTATTAAATTTCTAATCAAATAATTCCGACGGAATACCCAAAATCCATTATGATAATTTGTCCCATTTCCCACTCCTAACTCTCTCTCCCTCCCCCCCCCCCCCCCTCCCGCCCCATTTTCTCTTTCACCCCCTATTTTCCACCACTTCGACTCCTCCTTAGAGCATCCCCAATGCAAATAGGTCAGTCATAGGTCAGCCACTCTTTCTCCTTGCCACGTCAGCAGTACTAAAAATTCACCTGCCACATCAGATTTAAGCCAGCCATAGGTCAGCCGCAATAAAAATAATTCAAAATATACTACATTTACGGAATTAAAATTACGATTAAATTACCGAATTAAATTTACGAGACATATACGAGAAAATTCATTAATTTTATTTAAATAAAAAAAAGTACATTAACTAAAAATCAAAAAAAATTACATAATAAAAAAAAATCCGGGCTTCCACACACGAGCCACCGCCCCACTCTACTCCTCACTAATTTATTAAAACAATGTTAGTATGCCTTGAATCTGTTTTAGGTCTTAAATTTGTATTGGGCTAGTTGTTGTTGTTCATCGCTAGATGTTGCTCTTGTCCAGAAATTTAGAGATAGAGAAAATCGCGTTATATAGTTTTTCAAAAATTAAAAAAAAAAGAATTAAAAAAAAATTAAAAAATAGCGCTGGCCGATCGGCACGCCACAATGGCGGCCAGCGCATCGCCATCGGCTAGCCCACGCCGAAATTTTGGCCGATTTCCCGTTGGCCTACTCCAATGGTTCGGCTAGCCGACCGGCTAGCGACGCGAATCGGCTAGCCGGTTGGCTAGCAGGCATTGGAGATGCTCTTATAAAAATGGTTGACGGCACCGGCCAAGCCTCCGCTGGAGCGGGGGCTTGGCCAGCGGGGGCTTGGCCTTTGTCACAAGATAAGATCATTTACTTTTTTTTCGACAAAAACTTTATCTTCTCTCATGTACCTACTTTATTCTCTTGTCTTTTCTCTAACTATTTTATTATATCTCTTACTTTACTTTCTCTATTTTAACATTTAACACATCAATTTCTTTACTTATGCACCCAAAAGAATGCCCTAATGACCGGGAGGTATATTTTAGTAGAGTCAAGTAGGATAAAAAATGCACATACGTTAGTCGGATATGATGATTGACTTGTCGTGAAAAATAATAGACAAAATGTAAAATTTATGATATTTAAGATTAATTTTAAAATTCGTGTAAAATATTACTTAAAATTTGGCCAAATCTATGATTTTAGGAACAATCTCTATATTTTATAGCGACTTTCTTTATGTCGCGAATATCAACACTTCCATACTTGTAGGCCTGCCGCCTGCATATATTTTTATCTTATGTATTTTTAAAATGTGAATGAAATCAACATAGTAATATTTTATCTTTGTTTAAAAGGTTAAATGGCCTTTGAACGCAGGTTTTTGATTTAAGAGCTAAGTACATTTTATGCACTCAAAATTTGTTTATGTTAATGTCATTAGTTTCTCAAAATGGGTTAAGTTTCCTAATCTCCAAAACCGTACATGATGAATTGGTCAAAATTAAGATAAACACCAAAACAAATATAATTACTATTCAACAATTTCTAAAAATGCCCAAAATAGCAAAGACAGACGGGAAAAACTCGTCATTATGATTTGTCAACTTAAACAAACTGTTCAAATTTGCATGCCGCAATGATATTCATGCAGCGACACACTAAAGGTCAATCAAATTAGAGAAAAGGGAAGTCTCCTTTTTCTCGATTCTGCAATTCTAGAGAGAGAAAGGAATATATAAAAAAAGAAATTATGAACTACAGCTAGATTTCTGAATTCAATGATTCATTTATTATTGCCGTCTGAGTTTGACCCCACCGACCTCACTTCGATTCACTTCTCTCTTCATTGAGGCCTTTTTTTCCATTTCGATTTTGCTAATAGCAAATTCAGGTATCTCACTTCTTTAATCTCGATTGCTAATTGCTGTAACTCGAAATCACGATCACAATTCTGAATATTTTAGTGAAGAGAAGCATAATTTATGAAATATTAACAGATCCATCTATGTTTCTGGATTTTGAATTTTGGCTGCTTTTCTGTGAACTTTTTGCTGCCTCAAATTATTTATAATCCATCATTATTGGTCGCGTTCGTGTAGTGATTTTGACTTTTTTGAGATTGAATATTTTGCATGAACTCAAGTGCTTCCCCATTTACTTTTTTTTTCTGAGTCTGATTTCTATGTTCACACTGATATAAGAATTTGTTGTGAAAAAGCTCTGGGAATTAGTACAAATCTCTGCCACAGGTAGTGCAAGGCTTTTTATTAGATCAACAGCTAATAATCTGTATTGATTGTTAGATTTTGGAAATTGTTCTCTGGAAAATTGAAAACCTCGTTTAAATCTCTGCGGCAGGTGGTGCAAGGTTTACTCTGAGGCAGAAATCCAGAGTCAAATATCTGTATTTGATTTTGGATTTTGAGTTTCTGGGGATTTCTGTGAGTTTTTGACAAGGAAGATTTGGATGTCACTCTCAATTTCTGTCGATACCTACTGACTGCCAAAAAGGGGGTGTTTCTGATTCTGTTTCTGCCTTCGCTATCATCAACAGTTTATAGATTTGGCTGATTTAGCAGAAAACAGTTGAGGAGAGATGGGTTCATTTCCAGGGCATGCGATTCCTGGGACTTTGTTTCTAGTGATTGGTGTGTGGCACATGTGGTGCTCTCTAATCAGATATGCATCAAATCCAAAAGCTTTCCAAGTCAGGGTTTGGAACCCTGTTCCTGGTTTTGATGGCAGGCTTAAGTACTTGGAGCTCTATGTGATTGCAATTGGTGCTTTCTTCGATCTATGCATAGAGTTTCTGTATTCCACCCATCTCAAGATCGTTGTTCATGGAGTCTTGAACCCTTCTCATATGAATGACTTTGAGCACTCGGGGATGCTGCTTATGTTCTTCATCTTTGGCGTTGTCGCACTTCTCTCTGAGAAGACGAGGTTTGTCTCCTGCGGCTTCTGTTAAATGTTGTTGCTTGTTGTGTTAGAGTGTCTTGTATTTTGAAGTCTTGATTTGGAAAAGAGTGTCTTGTATTTTGATGACTTGATTTGGGAAGAGAGCATGAATAGATTGTGGATCAACTAAACCCGCTATAGATTTTCTTGAGAGTTGCCTCATGGAGATCTTGAAGATTTGATAAGTTTACTTATTGGTTATCTGGAATGTGCAAATGAAAACTTCATGCTTGGGAATCTTTTCATTTCCTGCTTCTGTAGCAAATTCGAGTTCTTGCATTTCTTAGCATAGCTTAAGCTTAGCTTTTGTTGTGTTTAAATATAAAGCCATCTTCTTCTACTTGCTCATAAGAATTTGGAGGTCGATTTATATTAGTAATATATAGATGAATATGTTTATTTCTGTCTTGCTCCTTTCTCAGATACCTACCATTGCCAGAAGGCGCTTTATGCTTGGTAGCTTCAGCAGCATTCACAGCAGAGTATCTTTTATTCTATTTTCACTCTACCACTCACAAGGGCCTCGAGGGATGGTATCACTTCATCCTCGTCCTCCTAATCGGCCTCTGTATACTGTCGACTATCGCTGGAGCCCTCATGCCTACGAGCTTCCCAGCAGATTTATGCAGTGGCATGGCCATGACACTCCAAGGGCTTTGGTTCTACCAGACAGCGTTCACTCTCTACGGTTCAATGATGCCAGATGGTTGTTTGCTCAAGGACAACGAGGTCAAATGCCACTCCCCAGAACATGAAATTCGTGGTGAATTGCTGGCGAATTTCCAACTATTCATTCAAGCTTTCAGTGTTCTTGTCGCTGTTGCTGGAGCGTATATCTACATCGAGCCAAAATATGGGCGTTCTAACTCTATCGGATCACATGCTCTTGATGATGCAGAAGATCAAAGTATCATTTCTTCAGACAGATGACATGCTTTTTTTTCCCTCAAAAGTGGTTTTCTTCAATTCTCCACGAGGAGGGACGTAGATTGAGGATACTCTGTTTCGGACATAGATATACCAACACTCTTTATTACATGTTCATGGTGTTTTGTAGTTTACATGTAGACCAATATCAGAGCCAAGGTTATAGCAGAATTGCAACATTTCCTTATTTATTGTAGAAGATATCCTTCCGCTTAGAAATTATTGACCATTGTTGTGACAGTGTATCTCTTTGATTTTTGTTGTATTGAACGTGTCCTGTGCTGGGCAATGGAGGCCAAGGAGGCATTACTTTTGAAGTATAATATCTTGTTTACTTTGGTAGCTTGTAATTTTCCTTTGAAAATTAATATTCTATTGAAAAGATGGAATTGGAGACTCCCGATAATAAGGAGTACTTAATCATCTATCTTATTAATTAATCATAAATTTTAGTCAAAGTATGATTAGGGTTGAATTCAAAAACATTACTCCACAGTACAAAATATTTGACTTGACCACAATTGTTGCTTTCACAATGACTGTTGAATTCATAACATGTTGGAGGCATGAGGTTGAAATCAATCCTCAATTATAATGAGTTAGAGTTGATAAACATTAGTCGATCTTATTTCATCTACTGTTTCACTTCACCTCAACAAAATAACAATGTTCAAACAGATGATCAGTTCCGCGAATGATGAGAAAACAAAAAACAGAGCTAAAAGCGTTAGTTCTTTTTTTCAAAAAAACAAATGCAGAGAATGAACGTGAGAGAATTCATGGAATTTCCATCAACAACGAGGCAGCGTGTAAGAAACTCTCAATCGGTACTAATCAAACTGTAACATGCATCGGATGCATCGACCTGCGGTTCTCACCACATTCACGGCCACATGTGTAACAGTGAAACAAAAATACCTATCTAGTCACTTGGTTCATGGAAGAATAACATTACATACAAACTTGGAAACACACTTATTTAATAATTAAATGTTAGATTCTAGCAACAAGACAAGATGAAACTGAAGCTGCAAAGAGATGCAAATACAGATTTTCCTACTAGGAGTGTAACAAACACGTATATGTCTCCAAAACGCTAGTTATAATAGGTGAGTGCCAAACTTGTTTAGTATGGGACGATGGATTCTATGAGCTCTTGCAGGGGTGCAAGTTCCTTCTTGTCAATCAGGTTAAATTCCTGCACAGTCAACACATACTATAGCTCAGCAAGAAAAGGGAAATAATGCTCGATTATCAGTCGATTTCTGAAGGCCAACAGTATAAGCACTAACATAGAAATAAATCGAGCTTTAGCAGCATGAAAGGCCTTAAGTGATTTATATCTTACCATCTTAGTATCAAAACTTCAATGGCATAGTCATATTCACAACAATATATGTAATACCAGTAAGCAACCAAATCCAACGATTGTACACCATTCTCATTTCAATTTTGTTTCAATCTACTTTTTTATTTTTCTTGTCAACAATTTATCTTATAGCATGTTACTGGCTGATTATGGGACAATGGACTCTATGAGCTCTTGCAGGGGTGCAAGTTCCTTCTAGTCAATCAGGTTAAATATACATTATTGGATAGCAAGAGAAAGTTAGAAACCATCTATTTAGAACCAACAAGTTTGTCACCTTAGGATCTACATAAAATAGAAACTGATCAAATAAGTAAACAGATAGAAAACTTACACATGTGAACAGTATAAAATGCTTGAAGCATGTATTAAGATGGGCCTCCTCTTTAAGACTCACAATCTTCTGAAAATGAGAGTGATATATATGCGCATATACACGGAAGAGACGCTTGAATATGGTCTTTACAACATCTTTAAAATTTGAAGGAAATGGTGCACCTGCGAATTTTTCTCTCATCAGTCATCAGAATTATGATATTGTACAAAAGAAGGCAAGGAAAGGAGGATGAATAAGAGAGAGGTTACCATCATGCATAAAAGTAAAGCTACAGTACTATTTTACCCCAATAAAGACATAGTTGAGGGAGGACGCTATAAGCCTATAAACATCAAATGGCTTCTCTAGATAATGGTATATAGAAGGACTATACCTAGTCTTTGAGGAAATAAGGATTCATCATCTAACTGGCTCTCAATCCAGTCCATCAAATACTCAACATATTTAGGAGCTGAAACTTCAATAGGTTTCTTAATTTGCACACCATCCGCCCATCTGTACTCATACCTACAAAATATTTATGCTCATCAGAGAAACTTCTCTCATGTTCCTTTTGTTATACTATAAATTATGCAAAACGTTAAAAGCATAACTAAACTTCCCCTGAAAGAGGATAAAGTGATTGGCAGCATGACATAAACGATTAAAAGGTTAACTAAAGTTTATCACCATGAATGTAATGAATGTCAACATGAATACAAACAATGGAAGAGTAAAGTTATATATCCATGTAAATCAAGCCACACAGACTGCTCTATGCAGGCAAGCAGCTTCCGAAGAAAAAAAAATGTACACATGAAACAGACTTGCCCATGTTTTTCAAATTTCCTTTCAGCTGCAGTACTTTTTATTCTGCAGAGCCCGTAAGGACTGTCTAGAAAGTAAAATGCAGATTAGTAAATGATATAGATATACATGGCCATACAGTTATATTTACTTCAACCAAGCCAATTCCCAAGAAATTCAGTAGAATCCTCTGGAAATACATGCTCTAACAAAAAGATCAAAATATTATTTCCCTTTTAGTTTCTTACATGAGAAAAACATCCTTAATACATATATTTGCAAACAACAACTTAAAGAGAATAATCAAGGTAGAACATACTTAGGGCCAGCAGACATGGTAGGGCAGTTCTCAGGCGTACAGAACTCAGTGAGAGTGCCATAAAGCAGATTCACCTGGTTGAAGAAGTCCACAGCTGAAAAGTAAAAGTCATTAAGTTTTCAATTTTTAAACAACACAAAGAACCTTATAGCAGCTAAATCAAAGAGATTAAACAAACTATACTAGTATATGGTGCACTAATGCAATATTGCTGGTATCATACAGACATGATGGCAGATGCATCAGTTTTCATCATTCCAATATTCTCTCCATCAGTTTAAATCCCTATAAACGCATATAATTACACATATAGAGAGGAAGGAGGGAGGGAGGACAGAGATAATACTGTTGACAGCAAGCCATTCATTGAAGTCCTCTCCAGGTGGTAACCTTACAGCTTCTCTCAAGTTTCCACTACCTAACGTGGCATCGATATGCTGTCTCAGCTGTGCCCCCTGAAACAAATAAATTGAAAATTTAACATTTATGGCAGAATGAGAAACAAACTAAGCATATTTTTCTTTGGAAACAATAAATAAGATGCTAATGTGAGTCAAGCAGTGATCTTGAAAACCAAGAAAACTGAAATTGAACAACTCGGGAAATAAATCACCTTACTGCCTGATGGTGCACTTTTTTTGGGGCGAAATGTTCTTTGGTTTCTGATCAGAAGCAGTACATCAAACATTATTAAAAGTCCAGAAGAAATCAAGTCAGAATATCATATAGAAAGCATAATAAAATCATCGAGTTGAGATAGCATCATCAATCTTACACTCAGGCACCATGGATCGTGCTGAGCCTATATATATCAAAGACAATTCACATCGATCCACAAAACGAAACAAACATTGCATCTCTGCCTACTTTCCAACTCCTGCAACTTGCAACGAATTGCATTGATTCATAAATCTCTATGCGCGATCACGCATCCCTTAACAATTATGAAACACGCAGGTTTCATTTTGATCAACAACCAACCAACGATTAAGTGGCTTGATTAGCTTCAATCATATACGATTGTAACAAATTCTCTCGATTATGCATCCATTTCAATTTCGAACTTCAATATTTGGAAGTCAAAATGATCTCCAGGAAAAACACCCAAAAACACAAATAAGGTCACAAACAGTAATCGAGATGCAACGAATTCACCAGAACAATGAAGCTTCGTGGATGAAGGATCTGAAATTAGGTGATCGCACGACATCAAATCGAAAACAAAACAAAAAACAGGTAAATTGGGTAAATTACCTGCCAATGCCAAAGAGACTCATTGCTTTTGGGAGGGAGAGACGAGAGAGCACCGACTTCACCAAAACAGAGCCAGGGGACTTCTCTGCAATTTAAGAAAAATATATTGTATCCTCCACAATGTTACTACTACTACTAATAATTTGTTACTTGTAGAAGTAGTATATTTTAATTTTGGACTATACCTAAAAATTAGTTACAACTTGGAGCATCCACAAGTCGCAACGCATTTAAAATATCAGTGTCCCATCTCGGCGAGACGAATAGGGAGGAAATGTGTTGCGGGCTGTGTAGTCACGTGCCCTTCTAAGTGGCGGTCTCTGTGTATATGTGAAGCCGACTATTGTTAGAACGTCTCTTTCTTTAATAGAAAACAGAAATTAATTGTATCGTATATAATTATAAAATTGTTCTACTTTCCCAAATATAATTCTATTATATGGAGTAACATTTTTTTTAATTTTTTTTTCATTTTTTATCATCCAAATCATTAATGATAATCATCTATAAATATCTCATTATTCACATAATTTAGAGATTGTGGTGTTCTCGGTCATCGAAAATCAATTCAACTTGCTCAATTCATAGTCTCCTCATCAAGATTTGCCTCTACCAGATCCTCCTTTATTTCTCTGTAACTAAAGCAATACGACAAAAATCTGATAGCAATTATAGATTTGCTCCTTACCCAAAGATAGAAGCCATTAATTCTCGATTATAGGTCTGCTTCTTACCCAAACATAGAAGTTGCAATCCTTAGCATTATGAATTTTGTTATGATGCGAGGCCAGCACGATCACACACCATTCCGTTTTTAAATCGATCAATGAAACTTTCAATATAAATTGTTTTCCGAAAATGTTTTCACTTTCAGCCCTATAAAACTATTCACTCCCTCTGTTGTGACAAAAGAAAAAACTTGTTCATTTCATGGAAAGACTAATTAACCGTTTTTAAATTTAATTTAATAGTCACTTAAAGGAAAGCAAAATGTTTGTAGTATTCATTTCGCAAATTCAACAGCACCTCTTTTTCAATGAGATTTTTTTTTAGTATGTATTTTGTTACTATTATTGAGCCCGTAATAGCTCTCTATTTGAATGGGAATTTGAAAGTGTTCCCTAGCATAAAATTTTTGTTATGCGTTTTCGGGAACTGCTCATTTTCCTTTACTATTATTTAATTATAAAATAAAAAACTTTTCACTTTTTTATGTGTTAAATTGCAATAAAAACCATAATATGATTTTATAATAATTCTAATGATATTTATGTTAATACTCTTAAAGCTCTCCTTTTGTATATATGTATACAGGGTCATATTCTAATGCTTATAGCATTCTAATATAAAATCAGATCAAATCTCCACCTTTAGATTTTAAAATGAGTGGATGAGATTAAATCTTACGAATCTCAATAAATAGTAGACAAAATATCAACAAAAGGGTAATATCATCATTATGTTATCATATAATAATTTTCGTGAATGTTTTTTTATATCAACATAGTGTATTACAAATATCATCAATATGACATAAGAATATCAACACTAGTACAAGAAAATATCAACGCATATTTATTGAGATTTTTACATGGTTTTATTGAGATTTTTACATGATTTTATTGAGATTTTTTGATGTATTTATTGATAAAAATCTGGTTATCAACATTTACGAAAACTAAAATAAAAAATACGGAGTATCAAATTTCATCATCCGAACGTCGTCGGAACATATGCAATTGAGATCTCGCTGGAATCCTTATAAAATTATCTTTAATTTGATATATTTTTTGCGAAAATATAATTTAAATCGAGAGTTACGTAAATTTAAAGTTTTAAGATGATTTTAATGAGAGAGAATTGACATTAATACCCTCTAATTTTATTTATTAATTTTCTTAATTAAAAATATAATTCATATGGTATTATTTCAACCGCTAGATCTTCTAATCTAATGGCTAAGATTTAGTCTTAGTTTGAGATTGCTAATTAGTTAGCAATTGATCACTCCCTAAGGTATACATTTTCTTTTTCATCAGACACAACACGTGACCAGATAAAATTTAATTTTGTCACTGTAAAATTTATTATCATAAGTACTACTACTTGGCTATACATTAAAAAGATTATTATCAAATCTCATTGTTGTCGTATAGCTGCTTCCATTTCTTAGGCACAAGTGTGAGAGTTGAGACATTGGGAGATGAGCTTCTGGCAGTCAGTGGGTTAAGATATCCCCTTTAATAGACTACTACGTACCCTGATTTAATCCCCTCACATAATATCGGGCCAGAGTGTGGGGGCCGCCAAGGCGACGGAATCGTCTTTTTTTCTGCAATTAAAAATATTATATATTTTCCATCACATTTAATACTCCAATAAATGAATAAATTGACATATGAATTATAATCCATATACTATTTGTCATTTGAATATAAATAGCAAAAGCATGGAGTATTAGAGTAAGTTTTTAATAGCAATGAATTAAAATTACTACTCCAATAAAGAGCTAAATTCACATATAAAATTATAAATATTATGAATAGGAGTCACTTATTTTTGTTCAAGTAAATTAGGCATTTGTATGAAAATAGCAAAAGCCAAAATGTATTTGAATAAGTTTATGATAGCAATGAGTAAAGAAAACGACAAAGGTTGCCAGTTGCCCAGTGTTTGTCTTGATACGGTAGCAAGTAAAGAATTTAAACTAGCACTGGACCACCGCCAACGCCACCGCCGAAGCTACGACTACTTCACGGCCTCCCCCAGCCCCACCCCGTCGCAGGTTGCCCCCCCCCCCTTCTCTCATTTATTTTTCTCACGTACGCTGATTCATCACCACTTCTCTCTTTGTCTCACTTTATTTCCTCACCCACCACATTTATTCCCCCCAATTTATGCTCTCAGATCCTTCTCCCTGTTTTTACTAACCCTAGATCTATCTGTCCCCGCTGCAGGTGAACACACCACCACTCTCACTCTCACTCTCAGTGTGTGTATGGGGTTGGGGATTGCTTTTTCTTTCTCAATTTTTTCCCGATTTTTAATTTTCTCTGCCTCTTTGATTGTTCAGATTCTGATTGCATTATGCGTGCGTGTGTTTCTGTTGCAAAAAACGTGCACGGTTTAAGCTTAGCTTTGCTTAGCTTTTTTTTTTTAATAGAAATTGATACAAATTTCTCATATTGAACCCTAATTTAGTCTCGTGAATCACTATTGCAGTAACAAGGTAGATTTAAGAAGAAATGCTTTCATGTTTATGTTTTGCCTAATTCAAAGTTTACTATCGCTGTTGCAGATTCCTTAGTGCTGCTTTATTTGATCGGTTTACATAGGAAGAAAGTGTGTAGTTGAGAGGAGGGAGGATGAGCGAGAAAGCGCCAATCACGGTGGTGGGAATGGGGGCGGAGCTGGGGTATGGGGGGTATAGGGCACCGCCATTCACAGATGTGCAGTGGAAGGAGCTGGAGCAGCAAGCCATGATATACAAGTATATGGTGGCTGGCCTGCCGGTGCCACCAGACCTCGTTACGCCTATTCGTCACAGCTTCGAGGGACTCTACGCCCATCTCTTCAACAATCCTGCATGTAAGGGCAGACTTCTTGATATCTGTCTGTCTTTGCATCCTTATGTGTAAAGAGACGATAACTAACTCTTAAGATTTATATGCATGTCAACAAGCTCAAGTTGAGTGTTTAATTTGAAGCCTGCCTGCTTATGAGGAGTTGCCATTCTCTAGTGTGGAAATAGTTGTATTTCTATGTGTGGTAACTAGTGAGATTTTGTTAAAGCTTTCGTGTTACACAATCTGAGATTTGCAGCAT
Organism: Salvia hispanica; assembly: GCF_029641045.1. Taxonomy (NCBI): domain Eukaryota; kingdom Viridiplantae; phylum Streptophyta; class Magnoliopsida; order Lamiales; family Lamiaceae; genus Salvia; species Salvia hispanica. Next base: position 55,977,788 of record NC_142694.1, read on the forward strand.
AAATGTTTTCTTTGTTGTATGGTATCTATGTGGAGAAGAATTGCTTATATTGAGTCCAAATCAAAGATTTTTACTCTATTTGTTGGGATGTGGATTAGCTTCTTCCAATGCTAAGATGGTTGGTTGTCAGGCGTAATTTGGATAACAAGTGTTTCGTGAAGAAATGCTCTGTGTGATTGAGTGATAAAGAAATGTGTTAAGTGGTTTGAAATAAATGAGTTTCTTGTGATGGAACATTTACTTCTTGTTTGTTTGTGCTTCTGGTACACTAAAATGCATTTTTTGATGCAATCTAACTATTCTGGGATTTAAATTTCATTCTTCATTCAGTGGGCTATTGTTCCTACTATGGCAAGAAGTTTGATCCTGAGCCGGGAAGATGCCGGAGAACTGATGGAAAGAAGTGGAGGTGCTCGAAAGATGCACATCCGGACTCAAAATATTGCGAGCGGCACATGCACCGTGGTCGCAACCGTTCAAGAAAGCATGTGGAATCTCAATCTACATCGCAGTCCATGTTGACTGCAGGACCTCACTCCTCTACTGGGGGCAGTATAAACCGCGGAAGCTCTCAACAGATGCCATTGTACTCTGGTGCTAATTCTGAAGGATCATCTGTTGGGAGCAATGCAACAAAGCTGCAGATGGGACCATATGGCATCAGTGGCAGGGAATTCAGGTACTGCTGACTTAGTGATGCTTGAGATTTTAGTTAAATTGTAGTACTAACTTCTAATAGTAATTTTATTTGGACAAACACTCGTGCGCGCGTTCCTTGTGTGCATTGATTATCTTAAGTGTTTAAGGTATTAAGGATTGGTTATGAATTAATTAAAGTAATTAATGCATTGCCTCTTGTGGGCACATGATGTGGTGGAGCACACAAGAGACCACCCCTTTTATTTGAACAACAAATACAGCTTGATGTTCAACTTACTGCCTTAAATGAATTGTTAGCTTGTCGCTGTCGGTGGCCTATGGTTTTTGTTGTGCATACTCATGATCTAAAGAGCATGGCATATAAGTTATGAACACCATTTCCGTAAACCATTAATGAACCTTTGTTAAATATCAACCAAGTTGTTTCTGACTTTGGTGGTCCAATGGGTTATGCATTACTGAGACTGTTGATCATTGCGATACAATTATTGTACTTGTGTTGGGACGGCTCCTGGTCTGCTAGTTTGGCTTTACTGATTTATTGATATTTACCTCTTCTATCTGTGGGATTAGGGACGGGTTAGAGTAGGTGATGAAAAAGGAACTTGTAAATCTTGATGAGGATTATGAATACATGATATTAGTGCATAAATTTGAAGCATTCAATAAATTGATTCATATGGAAAAGATAAATACAGATATTACAATGTTGAACTTTGAGGATACGTGATCAAACAGGTTTAATATTGGAATAACATTTTTATGCAGACATATTTATCTTATCACATTTCTGCAATCACTTGATCCACCCTCAGTAATGAGAAGCTATATGTTTCTAATCTCTCTGGTTTTTTTTTATTATGCTTGTTGGCGTAGTTTCACACAAGACGCTTCTGGAAGGACGGGAGGTCTGGGTTTAGGTCCTAGTGCAGGCAGCGGCACATGGGGTCTCATGCCTTCTCAAGTTTCTTCGAGCTCCTTGTTCAAACAAGGATCCAACTCCCGGATGCTAGCCAGTTCTTCAGCTCAGCAATATACACCGCATGCCCATGAGCCCGTCTCATCAAAACAGCAGCAGCACGGCCTTTTCGGGAGTGATATCAGTTCACCAACGACACTGAAGCAGGAACATCTTTTTTTCAGTGAGTGGCCTACGACCAAGGAATCATGGTCCAATCTTGACAACAATGGAACAAACGAGAACGCCTTCTCCTCGACTCAGCTGTCTATGTCCACTCCCAGGACATCCTCTGGTTTTACTTCAGCAACTGCTTACTCTCCAAATGGTGAGTTGATGTAGTAATTTATTACTCCTTATTTTTGTTTATTTAGTTATGGAAGAGTTTACTAAAACCTTGGGGTTTTGTTGATAGCAGACGCTTGAAGTTGGATGATGAGCTGGTGCTGCTTGGTTTTGTAATCTCCATCATGTACCATAATAAGCTATCATCCCTACTACACATTGGATTATGTCACTATCGGTATTTAGTATTCCTAAAATCGACTGCTTGTATTATTGTCCAAATAAATATACTTTGATGACTAGTGTTTTACTTGGCTTTCGCTTATCTCTATATGCATTTTATTTTGCTATTCTTTTTATGAAAAAATTGTCTAGAAAATTAGAATTAGAGGCACACTTTGATGCGGTGTATTGAATTCAAATTGTAATTCATAAATTGAAATTTAGGAATTAATAAGATCTAATTGGAGATAGGTGAATTCTAGTTGGGACATTGTACATCCAAAAGCACACAAGCTTTAATTATGTTTTATATATAGATATATCCCCACCCTATCCACCCTAATTATCTCTTGGCTACGTCGCTTTGATGTGTCCGCAAATAATGCTAATACTTCGAAGCTAAGTTTTGCATTCCAAATATAGAATTATAAATGTGTTTTCCATTTTAAGTACACCTGCACCTAGAATATTGTCCTATATGGGTGATCAGTTCAGAGGTGGAGAATACAATTTTTTTATTCTGTCAATAAGATTTCTGAATTCTATTATTTGGACTTTTGTTCTGTATACTATCAATTTTATTGTCAGGTAGTATTTAACATTGCATTCCCCCAATTCACAACATCGAGAAGACATGACTATGCTGTATAAACCGTCAGTTACTTAGAGCATCCACTATAGGGGCGGCGCGCCGGCCGCCCCCTTCCCGGCTATGCCGCGGCGGCGTATAGTGGAGTAGGCATCCGCCCCGGGGGCGGACGAATTGGCTGGGGCGGAAGGGCCATCGCCGGCTTTGCGGCGAGGACAAGCCGCATGAGAGAGAAAAGCGGCGGCCGCCGCGCCTATCTATAGTGCGGCGATGCCGGCGCGGCGGTCGCCGGTTTATATATATATATTTTTTTAATTTCGAATTTATAAAGGTTTTTTTATAAATATTCCTCCCATTTTCATCTTCTCTCCACACACATCTTCACTCTCTATCCATTTTCTATCTCTAAAAACATTTCGATTATGGACCCTCGAAAACTTGATGCAAATAAACGAATTTTTGTTCTACGTTTTCTTGTGGAATCAAGCATGGGATTCTTTGATTCAAGAGGTGCAGAGGGAGGCCGACGAGGAGGCGGCAGCGGCGGCGGCGGCGATCCCTCGTGAGATTCGTCATCGTCGGACAATCCCACGGGACCATGTCGGAGCGGCTTATGGCCGACTACTTTAGCGCTGACCCTCGTTACCCGGCTGAGATTTTTCGTCGGCGTTTCAGAATGTCGCGACCGCTCTTTACCCATATAGCGACGACATTGGCGGACCGGTTCGAGTGCTTCACGCTCCGAAGTGATTGCACTGGCCGGATCGGGCTGTCTACTTTGCAGAAATGCACCTCTGCAATTAGGCAGCTTGCCTATGCCGGACCGGCTGATATGTTCGACGAATACCTACAGATGGGTGAGACGACTAGTCTAACTGTGCTCCGACAGTTTTGTAAGGGCATGCGGGAAGTCTTTGGTCCGGAGTTCCTACGAAAGTCAACCCCTGATGAGTGCCAGAGACTGCTCGATATGCACGGTGCGGTGCACAATTTCCCAGGCATGATGGGCAACATTGATTGCATGCATTGGGAGTGGAAAAACTGGCCGGTGGCGTGGAAAGGCCAGTTCACTACCGGTTTCAAGCAGAAACATCCGTCGATGATCCTCGAAGCCGTTGCTGACTACCGTTTGCGGATCTGGCATGCGTATTTCGGTGTTGCAGGTTCGAACAACGACATCAACGTTCTGCAGTCGTCGCCTATCTTCAATGATGAGTGCCGGGGAGAGGGTCCGCAGATCAGTTTTGTAGCAAATGGCACGCAGTATCGCAGGGGATACTATTTGGCAGATGGAATATACCCTCGTTGGCCCGTATTCGTCAAGACACTTCGCCAACCGGCTGGAGCGAAGAGACAATATTTTGCGCGAAAACAAGAGGCCGCTAGGAAAGATGTTGAGCGAGCTTTTGGTGTGCTCCAAGTGCGATGGGCCATTCTACGCTGCCCGGCACGAGTGTGGCACGAAGATGATGTCGCGGATATTATGGTAGCATGTATCATATTGCACAATATGATAATAGAAGATGAAGGATTTGCGGCAGAACGTTGGGCGCCGGAAGATGGTGCAAGTACAAGTCACGGCGTTGCCTCCGCGCCGATACAGATGGGTGTACCACGTAGTAATGAATATCTGATCCAACGTTTCGCTGATATACGCAGGAGCACAGCACATGACCAACTCCAGGTCGATTTGATTGAAGAGATCTGGGCACGTAGGGGAGGCGGCGTAGCGTGAAGAACATTGTGTGATTTTCCGTAGATCAAATTTTCGTTGTAATTTTCTCCTCACTTTAATCCGACGAAAATTTAGTTTTCTATTTTAATTTTATTGAACTAGCCGTTTTTGTCTAATTATTTATAGTCCGATAATTTTAATTGTATTGAATTAAAAAATACAACAACTAAAATAAAGTGAAAGTTGTCCACCAAAAAGTGTCCATTATTGCTGCGGACACTTTTTTTTGTGGTTGTGGACAAATAAAATGAGGCTATGGACAAAAAAAAAAGTTGTCCACCAAAAAGTGTCCACCTATAGTGGATGCTCTTAGTTGGTGACTAAATTATTGAACGTGAATTGACAATGGGAAAGGGTAACTCTGACATAGATTTAAAAAATTCTCAATTCATTTTTATTTTAATATAAGATGGATATATTGAAAATACAATTAAAACGATAAAAAGTAAAATATGTACTTAATTTGCAAAATATCCACATTCACTTGTTGTAAGAATTATACTGCATTTTTGTATGTAAATATTTTAGTTTGAAAGAGAGCCAAAATGTACTGCAGTCGCATTTACAAGATTTCCAGTGTCAAACTTTACTCTCAACCTGAACCCACTCCAACTTCAAATTCTGTCCCCGTAAAAGATGATCAGCAAAAGTATACATATAATCACAAATTACAGAACGACTGAGAATTCGCATCTACATTAAATGGGAATTTCAACTAGTAGTAACCCTCAAAAAGGATTTAAAAAAAAAAGAGAGAGACTGGTAGCAGCACATGCCTATCAGCATAACCTGAATCAACTCATAAATCCTCAAACTCAAAGCTTTATGCGCCTATTCCTACCAATTCATCTCTCATCTCAGTAGAAATCAAACCTCTGAAAGAACGCCACCTACGAAGAAAACAATTCGCAAACAAATCTATCAGAATTCACATGCCGAATTTCAAAAGAAATTTCTTGTGGTTGCATTCCAACATCTCACTCAAGCTACACTCTATGCCCTTTCGTGTCAGTAGCTTATGCCTAGACTCTAACTTCCCCTTCAAACCATGCCTAAAGAACTCTGGATATTCAGCCACTTCGTTGATTTGCCTTCCCATTACCTGTTCCAAGAACTTGATTCTTGGTCCCAAGGAGTTACTTGCGCTCTTGATCAGAACCGGAGGATACCCGCCTACCACTGCCGCTATCTGGCTTGGACTGAACCCGCGTGATTCAAGGTACATAACATTAGGCCTTAGAGTTTTGTCAACATCCCGGCATAGAATTTCCGGGAAGTTTATTGCTGCTCTATGGAGCTGAGACTCTGTTAGACCTAGTGATCTTAGATACTCACAAGTTGGCATTAGCCGTTTCTCAACACTATAACCCATGATAAACGGGTGTTTGACCAGAACCTTACCGATCATCCCATCTTTAGACAAACCAAGGCCAGCAAGGAAATCCACCATCTGAGAAAGTTTGGATTCAATGCTGTAACTTATGATCCTAGGGTTTAACAGGATCATTTTGCCAAGTTGCTTTTCAGGAGCACCAAGACCTTCAAAAAATGCAAGAAGGGGGCAGAGCTTCTCTTCCAAACTGTGCCCGAGTATATGTGGGAATTTTGTTATGGCAGAAGCAACTTCCTTTGGTTTTGTCCCCAATGTTGCAAGGCACTGGATCATCGGCACAAGTTTGTCATGCAAGTCGAGAGTAAGAATCTTGGGACACTTCCCAATAACCACGGGAAGTTTCCTCTCTGGTATGCCTATGCTTTTCAAGTAGTCCCAAGTCTCTGAGGCCCTCTCCCTGTCGACATCACTTAGCTGCTTGCACTTCTTGGACATATCATGAATACTTTTATCATCAAAACCTCTGTCTTTGAAGAACCACATCATGCCACTACTCTGGAAACCTGTGTCCATCTTCCTGTTGGATTATTAAAAGCTTCAGAGATAACATTCTGAAATCAACTACTACTATGAAACAGCTCTCAAACAAAAATTCAGATACAAAGCAAAAGCATTAAACCAAGGCAAGCACGCTCTTCTTCATATGTGATCTACCACACACCATAGCAAAATTCTGTGACTACAGCATATCTATGGCTTATTGAAGAGCAAAACAGAACAATGTCAACAAATAGATCTCTCCATTATACCTTACACATAATAAAAATACTATATCAGGTCAATGATATGTAGAGTGTAGACTGATTCTACGAACAGGTCAATTTACGGGTTTCTACTTACTCACAGCTCAGCCAGTTCTAAGTTACTACACTTGTTTCATGATTTCATCATGCATTCTACCAAATTTTAAGAAGCAAGAATCCTACATCTATGACATTAAGGAAGATAAGAAAGAAGGAAACAAACCACAACAAATAATCGTGCAATAAAATTCAATCAAAGCCAAAATTTCATAAAGTTGTAGGCAAAATTTGCAGCAGACTTTGGTTCCTTGTAATTTGTAAACACGCCAATAAACAGTAAACACCTTATGCTCTATTCATGGAGCAAACTCTGGTTCATTCATCAAAATACAAAACTACACCAAAATATATACTTTTCTAAGTTTGGAGCAATACTGCATCAAATTCAAGCGATTTTCAGCCTCGCCGTCAATAATTTCCAGAAGATTTTTCATACATTTCGAACTCGATTAGGCAAAAGTTTCCAATATAGCAGGATGTTATACCAACGAATCTCGAGTACTTACTCTAATTTACGAATAAAATGAAGTCAATGAAATTCAGAATCGATACCATTTCACGAAATCGACGAGAAACACCGGTAGTTTCAGCAAACAATAAAATAAAAATAGAGCTGAATTTCAAGAGGAAATCGAACAAAACCGGTACCAAACTCGAAAAGCATGAGGAGGAGATAAGCGACAGATCAGAAAAGGACTAACCTCCGCGGAGGAAGCAGCGATGCAAGGCGGCGAAAATGGTGATTGTGGATAGCCGCGATAGAGGTGAGAGTGAGACTAAGGCATTTTATCCGCTGCAATTCTTTTTTATTGTACCCTTAAAATTATTGTCAATTGAATAATTGATAGTAGTAATAATTTACTATCTCTTTCTGTTAAAAATATAAATTATTTTCATTTTTTTACTTTTAATTCTACTTTAATTATATTTTTCTTTTCTATTTTTATTTTATTTATTTTTCTCTTTTTTTAAATTTTATTAATTTATTTCTTATTTTATTAATTATAATTATATATTAAAATCGGTAGGTTTCTATTAGTTTATTATGGTAGTACTATTAGTACTTCTACAAAAATTATTCACACATAACTACGGGACATGATTACTTGCTAAATCATCATTTAATTGTTAACTACAGCTAATTTATGACCCTATGATTTTAGAAATCTTGTGGTCTATAATTTGCCACGTGTAATTTCATTTTTTTTAATTAATATTCAAAAGATAATAACAACTATCAAATTTATGGTTTAGAAATACAATGTCAATATAGCATATGAAATATATTAACACGAAACCATAAAAATGTCAACACAGTTTCATATTGACATTTTACAAGCATTATATTGACATATTATGCAAGTTGTATTGATATAAACCCGTGTCTTCAAAAATATGAAAACTCAAAAAAAAAAAAAAAAAAATTTGACTTCGAAACATATGCATGTAGGACCTCGTTGGAATCCTTATAAAATTATCTTTAATTTGATATATGTTGTGTGAAAAATTAATTTAAATTGAGATAATTATATACATTTAAAGTTTTGAGATATTTTTTACTCCCTCCGTCCCACTTTAGAAGTCCATTCGGCACGAGTTTTAAGAAATGTAAAAGAAAGTTGGTGAAAAAAATAGGGAAATGTGGGTCCTACTTTTTTATACACCCTTCGTCTCATATTACTCGCACTTTTCATTTTAGGCCGTAAATTTGGGATTGATTTTTTAGTGTAATTAAATTAGAATTTTAAGTGTATTGAGACATCACTTAATAAGAGAGCTCTTAACTTAAACTAACATATTAATTAAATGCATTAATTCTAACCTAAACTAGAAATAGTGTAAATAGTTTGTGACGAGTCGAAATGGAACAATGCAAGTAATATGGGGCGGAGGGAGTATTAGTGTTACAATAAAATGTGAGTGGAAAAATGTTAGTGGAATGTGGGGTCTAATACCATTTATGGAATATTCCAACCGAGACTCCTAAAGTGAGACACCTAAAAATGGTAAACCGATATTCCTAAAGTGGGATGGAAGGAGTAAAAGTTAGTTATAACTATTTTGTTGTAAATTAACATAATTGACATTTTTCGTTCACTTGGCACTCGAAGTTGAATGATCTTAATCTTTAATTTTAAGATCTAATATATCATTTAGTTGTAGTTAGCGATTTAATTATTAGTTATGATTATAACAAACCCCTAACTACACAATTGTACAATTTCTGAAGTTTCTAAGTATTTTTTTCAAAGAAGTAAGAAATATTCACACATAAGTATAACCACTCAATTCTTAGGCATTGGGCCAGATCCGACCCGAATCCGGAACGGAACAAAAGGGTATTATCTATTCATTATCCAATATCGCAATATCCATTTTCAAATTTTGCGGTGAAACTCGACCTTATGCAAAAGTTCAAACTCAACTGCAAGTACTTATCCAATCCCTTCAATTCTCCTTCTTATTCTGAAATAAATCAGAATAAATGAATATTACTGTTAATAAGCAGTCACTCAATTTCCGTTTTCCCTGTGCATGCAGCGCTTGATTACAAGATTATTCATTTAATTTTTGCTGACATTTAAGGAAATTAGTTATACCTTTCGCGTTGGGTTTTCCTTCAAAAAAAGTTCAGATAAACACTGATGTCAATCTTCGGTTGTCTGCATGCCTGCAAATTTGCGTCATCCTTTTTTTATAGAATTTTTCTTTATTTTCATGCATTCAGAAATTTCTATTGAATCATTTCTTAATTGTGGTTTTTTTGTTACATCTTAAAGTAATTTTGCTAGCTGTTAAATGCTATGTGTAACTTTTGCTGGAAGAATATATGTATGAAAAAAACAATCAGAAATTTGATGATTACAATTTATTCATCAGTTTACTCTTCATTTCCCTCTTTGATGTATTATTTTTTCTATTTTCAGTTACAGCTTTCATATCCATCATAAACAGTCACGTGTTTTTTTATAAACAGTTGTTGCAGTAATCCTTGCATAAGTATCCATATGAAGTTGAAATGCATCGTTTATTCAATACAATTGAGAATGACCCCTAATTGCTATCTCTCTGTATTGCTAAGTTTGATGTAGGAAATGATAATAAGGAGTATCTTTAGGAGATATGAGAGGTGGAATCCCGTGCATCCAACATCCGGAGCCTTTTGGGGCGTGGGGGTGGGCATTGGTTGCGGCATAGGATGGGGTCCCGGCTTTGGACACGAGGTGGTTGGTTATGTTGGAGCCGGCTGTGGTGCTGGCTTTAGCGTTGGGATCACTTTTCTTGGCTTCGGAATTGGCCTTCCGGCTAACTACATCTTACAGCTCCCTTCTAGCGGTATATCTCTACAAACTCACAGTGTATTTTATCCTGCTAATCAACACATCTCTAGTTAAGGAAGCATGCTTAAACACGGCTAAGACAGAGTTGTGGTCCTTATTTATGTGATTGTGATATTTGGTTTGTATCTTCCCTTTATCCCGTGGTGCAAAGTTATAGAGTAATGTGCAATTATAAGTTTTCTGTTGTAGAGTATGCTTAAAGACAGATGAGATACAAGGATGATCCTTTTTTATGTGACTGGAATATCTGGTTTGCACCTAACTTTTTAGGCTAATCATGTGGTGTGATTCTAAGTTTCCTGTTTTAGCTGTTAAGGTTACAACGAGAGGAGCGTGGGATGTTGCTCGGGCACTTGGGAAGAGGGGTCTTGAAACTGATGGCTGGGCTGGGATTAGTTCTAACATCTCTGAAGTACTACAGAATCCGTATCAGTATGCGCCTTTTTCCTCCTTCAAGGCTGGAAATTGGAAGGAGAATATTGTAGATTTTGATGGCATAAAAAGTTCAGTGGCTTCAAATGCTAAGCAGATCGCAGATTGCTTTCAAAGAGTCGGGGGGCGCTTCAGTCCTTCGGGTGGAACTGGTACGTACATTAACACAATGCTTGCTTGTTAAATACAGTATTTTTCTTCTTGAACAATGAAAGTACTTTGAAATGATCACACACAGTTGTCTGTCTTAAGTTGTTTTCAAACTAGATGTTCAGCTACTATAAGTTTGGCTTGCTTTGACAGTTAAACTTGTTTGCTAGGAGAAAATTTGTTTAATTTCAGGTTAAGCTTATCTGATCACTACTTGATTTATAAATTCACAAATACCATTAGAAGTTATATTTTGCAGCATCCTGGGAAATTTGCAAGTGTATTTGTTATGCTATGGTGCTATGCTATGCAACTAAATCATTATCCATATATTTTCTTGTAAAGGATAGATGTCGACTTTCTTCCAGGTTCGAAGAGTTTATAGCATCAACTACCGTCAAAACGACTTCCCCTTGAGACTGGTTCGTGCCCGTGTCTGTGTCCATACTGTTTTTGTAGCGGTGAATATGTGTATCCACGAGAGAAAAGTTCTCCAAATTATTAAGTTTTTAGTGTGATATGAGATGTATAATGATGTTCTTGAGGGATTTGATGTTTATGAAAATATAAACATACAGCCCAAAGGAGAATAATTGTAACGGATGCCCGAAATGTGATGCGGTGCAAGGGGTGGTGCTGCCGGGGTAAGCCTGACCAGGAGTCATGGCTTGGCTGGCATCCCTGTTGCGGTATGTGGTGCGGATCAAACGGTCATGTGCACAAGCTCGGGCGCCCCACATTTTATTTATTGTTACTTCTCACCGATTTTGTTTTTGTAATTTTATTGTAATTTTTTTTTTATATTGTGAAAACATGCACTGGTGTGTGATTTTCAATTTTTTTTTTTTTTTTAACGTTTCTAGCTATTAGATTGAGGTTTTTATTTATTTTTAATAATTTTTCCATAAGTGGTGAATGGCCAGCAGTCAAACTGTCAAACTTCAAACCTAAAACTAAAACTCAATAATCCAATATTTCAAAAATAATCACTAAATTATGAAAATTTTGTTAGAGAACAGAATTGAAGTAGTATTAAATTTGTAACATTGTTTTTGGACTTTTGGTAAGAGAATAAATACAACCCCATAGTTTATTGGCGATCGGTTGTTATGACTAATAATCATGAGACTATCCATCTATGATTAAGTTGTGGGATTATTTTAGTTGGAGGGGGGAGGCTATGACTAATTATCATGAGACTATTCGTCTAGGATTAAGTAGGGCTGAGGAAAAATACCGAGAAAATGATATATCGCTCGTATCGTATTGAAAAATATCGAAAAATTATCGAATTTTTGGTATATCGTAATTTTCGAGACGATACGGTATCGTATCGTAAGTTTCCGATACGATAACGATATGAATTTCCTTATATCGCGATATATCGTTTTATATCATATATATCGAAACATATTGAAATTCAATACATATTGAAATTTAAAAATTATAAATATATATAAATCCATTTAATTCATTCATATATTTAGAAAATATATATATGAAACCCTAATAAGAAAACTATTTATTTTATTATGTTGAAGTTTTATTAATTTTTGTGTTATTCTTCAGTTTTGAAATTATATTTTTCGATATTAAGGTATTCGATACGATAACGATATTGATATTATCCATATCGAAAGTTCGATATATCGCAATTCAATATATCGAAACTTTCGATACGATAACGATATTAAATTCTTTCATATCGATATTTTCGATACGAAACACGATACAACGTTTTCGATACGATATATCGTATCGACCCACCCCTAGGATTAAGTTGTGGGGATTAATCTTATAAACCAAATATGATAATTAATAGTACATATTTAATTATGAGATTTAGTCCTGAACACAATGTTATTGTATTCTGACATACAAAATATTATAGATTCAATATAAATGTGACAATAAATGACCCTATTATTAGCAAAAATAAATTTGCACAAAAGCCATTTCAAATTTGAATTTCAGCATATAATTCACACCTAGTTTACGGTAAAGGCATTTTTTGAAGGGTAGTGATAAATTAACAAAAATTGTATGTACAAAGTTGGACATTTTAGGTATTTTACGTACAAAATAAAATTATAATTATTAACTAATTTGCTGTATTACATAATTACCCTCCTATAATAATTTAGGATAGCGTTATCCTTCATCAACGTTTATATATTTAGTAATTGATTTACTACATACTCAATGGCATAGTTTGTTATCAATAATGTTGAATCGATCTATTCAATTAGGTAGATAATATTAGTTGCATAATTTCTTCTTCCATTAACAACAAAAAGGATATTTCTTCATTCCATTTAAACTCTCCCATACAAACTGAATTATATCTTTTAAATTAACTTCGGCATTTCATTATTTTATCATTAAATCAATTTTACAATTCTGAGTTATAAAAATGACTACCTACATATATATATATATATATATATAAAAGTACTTTTTAAATATTATCATCTAATAAAATAATAAATAATAATAATCAATCACATTCAATTATTTCATTATTAAATCATCTTTAAATATCTAAGTTATAACGACTACAAGTATATGCAACTGAAATCTTATTGTTATCATCTAACTAAATAATCATAGTCGTTCACGTCCATATACTTCTTAATAAATAATCTTTAAAATTCAAAAATATAAAATTAACTATTGTAATAATTCTTAGTGTATCATCCAAAGAAACAATTATAGTCATTCACGTCCGATTATTTTATTAATATATAATTCTTAAAATCTTAAGTTATAAATGACTACATGCATATTTAATTATTTTCTTAGTGTTTTCATCCAATTAAATACAAAATAATAATAGTCATTCGCATCCAATTATTTCATTATTAAATCATCTTAAAAATCATAAGTAATATAAGCAACATCATGTGTATATAATTAATTTCTTAGTGTTATCATCGAACTAAATAATCATAGTCATTCCATCCACATATTTTATTAATAAACAATCTTTAAAATTCCAAACTATAAAAACAACTACACGTGTATATAATAATTTCTTAGTATTGTCATCCAAAAAAATATTATAGTCATTCACATCGAATTATTTTATTATTAAATAATTCTTAAAATTAAAAATTATAAAAATGACTACACGCATATATGATTAATTTCTTAGTGTTATCCTCCAATGGAATAAAAAATAGTAATGTCCATTCGCATCCAATTATTTTATTATTAACTCATCTTTACAATTCTAAGTTACCAAAACGATTATATACGCATATAATTAATTTCTTAGTGTTATCATTCAACGAATTACAAAATAATTATAGCCGTTTGCATCCAATTATTTTATTATTAAACTATCTTTAAATTCTAAGTTATAAAAATGATCACTACATATGTATATAATTAAAATCTTAGAGTTATCATAGTCGTTCGAATCTAATTATTTTATTTAATTCTTAAAATTCTAAAGTATAAAATGAGTATATACATGCATACTTGATTTCGTAATACTAACATTACACAAAATAAATATTGGCATTTGCAAACATTTGTAGTCTTTATTATATTATTCCTATAAATTAGAATTAACATTATTATAGTAATGTAATAGCACAAGTCATGTTGGAGACTTGGAGTCTGGGATACCCATTTTCTCTTTTTAACTTATACTACTACAGTACTATTTTTTCCGTTTAAATTTACATACGAAATTAATTTAAATTAAAAGTAACAATGTTTTCATTTGTTTGCTTTTTGTTATATTCTTATCATTTTGTAAATTTTAATGTTAACAAGTAGGAAATTATTTATTTTATGTTTCGTTCTTTTCATAAATTTATAATAAAAAAAATAATTTTTTTTTTGGTTTTTTCATAAATTTCTGTAAAAGATTAATTTATAATTATTGAATAATAATATTTACATTTAATTTTAAAGTTGTTTGAGTACAATCTAAGAATAAGAAACAATTAGAATTTTGAAGCTAATATGATTCCACGCTAAATAAAAACACCAAATACATAGGAATAAAATGGTGGAGAAAACCTAATGCATTACTGTTTTCATATTTTTTGTTGCTAGTGATCTTCCATATTTTCAAATTTTCCATATATAGTCTATGTAATTGAAGAGTGATTTAACTTTACAAATATAACAAAAGGGTAATTATGTGAAGAAATAATAGTTAATAAGAAAACCGGTTTAAATAAAAACCGGTTTAAAAAGAAGGGGCATTTTGTATGTACAATTTTTGTTAATTTATCTTTACTCTTTTTTGAAAGGGCAGTGATAAATTAACAAAAATTGTATATACAAAATTGGATATTTTAGATATTTTACATCTATAATTACATTAATGATGATTAATTAGTTTATATATCACATATTTACCCTTTCGTAACTATTTAGGGAAAAATTAAGTTTGTTAACTAAATAACTACAGATTTAAGAAAGTATTAAGTAGTTCTATCTTAAAGCTACATAATTATAGATAGATCAAAACTAAAAAGATGGATTCATCACATTTTTCATCATACATTTAATAAAATCTGGGGTGAGTAATTAGACTCAACTTTTAAATGCTACAGTATTATACAATAAAATTTAATTGAATAAATTGACATATAAAATTTTAGTCACTAAAAGAACGTCACATAATGTATTTAAATATTTAGGATTATCATTCAACTAATTATAATTTATTATTTCAATTTTCAGTATTCTAACTAATTAAAGATTATTATTTTGATTTATTTATAATAAAAATAAACTAAAACAATAATAGTTATTCAAAAAACTAACTATTTCTTTGTTAAATGGAATAGTAGCGAAATTATAAATTATAAATATAACTTCTTGTAAATATACTTAATTAATTAGTATTGTCATCCAACTAATTAAATATCATCACGTCGATTTCACTATACGTTTTGACTCAAAAATTATGAAATGAATATAACAATAAAAAATAAATTAAAACAAACAATCATTCGATCAAACTATTTTAATAGTATTAAATAATTTTTAAAATTATAAATTATGAACAACCACATATATGTACACTTAATTTTATAATACTAACATTAAACTAACTGATAATCATTAATTCAATATCTTGATGCAAAATCATGAAATAAAAATAAATTTGATATATAATTAATAAAAATAAATTAAAACAATAGTAGGAGCATTAATTATTATTCACATCCAACTATTTTATTATTCAACAATTTTAAATGAGAATTATAAAAATGACCATATATATACTATATATATACTTAATTTCTTAGTACTCTCGTCCAACTAATTGATGATCATTAGTTGGTTTTTTTTTAATCTACATCTTGACTCAAAAATTACAAAACAAACATAATACAGTGTATAATTGTAAAAAATAGATTAAAATGATAATGATCATTCGCATTCAATTATATTATTGTATAACTGAATGATTAGTTAAGAAATAATGATTAATATTTTATTAATATTAAAATACTTATCGCTAAAAGTAATTAAAATTTAAAAAATTATGTATATGCTTTTGGATATTTAATAACAAACGAACAAGGGAAAATATGAAAGAAAAATAGCGCAAAAATAAAAAGAAAACACAAAATATATTAAATCATTATGACTATAAGTATGTTCACATGTAGTTGACATTTCAGTTATTTAAAAAATTATTTTATTATTTGAATTTATTATTTTCATATATTGAATTATTTCATTGTAACAATATTGATGATTTACATCGCATGACAATTTAAATGAAATATTAACAAAAAAACCCAAAAAAGTTATGAAAAAATAATATGAATGACAAAAAAACACTAGATACTAAACTATAAAATGAACAAATATAAATCTATACATATATAAAAGGCGAGTTTTGGCCTTAATTTGAATATTTACAAAGTTTGGGTATGAACTTTAATATTTATAAATTTAAGGTACTAAGATTTGAAATATTTATGAATACAATGCGGTGTAGAATGAGAATGGACGCCTACTAGGAAAAATAAAAATAAAGGCAAATATTAATGAGAATTTATTTGACGTAAATTATGTAATCATTGATTCCATGTCGTTAAATTTAAAACAGTTTTTCACTAATGAAATGAGCGTTAATTTCACAGCCATTTTATTCCACTAATTAAATGAGAGTGTTAGTAGGCAGCCATTTTTTACTAATTGGTCGACCATTTTATGTATTTTTATTAATTTAGACTAATTAAATTTGATATTCAATTTTGGAAAGATTCCAAAGCCAATTAACGTTTTATTTGAAACGCTCTTGGCTAATTAATGAAAACCGTTGCACCATTTAACATCATTACTAATAGAGAATTAATGTATACAATTTAAATCTGCAGATATAACCTCTATAAATACCAATGAAAAAATCCAACCAAACAAACAAGACACGAACGCCACCAAGTTTTGTTTTGAAATTGGCGAGTATTTTCTAGAATTTAAGAAACTTCCTACGGCCATGAGATAGTAGTATGGAGTATTTGTATTCATCTATTTACCTTATTATTTTTTTTGTATGTTTTGCTAATGTTGTAATTTTGCCAGAAGAAAAATGACGTTATAGAATTCATCTACCTCAATGATCTACAATCTAACATAACTTAACTTCATCAGTTATCAAAGTTCGGTGTATGTGTTTTTGTAAAGACCAAACCTGGACAACAAATCAAATGTTGTGAGCTTGGAATATGTTTCCCATGATTTTATGGTATGTGTTTTAGCATTTTTATCTTATTAGTATATTTTTTAACTATTTATCTAAAATCATTAATTAATATTTTTTTTATCTTGCAGAGCCTTATGATTCAAGGAACATTTTCCAAATTCATTACAAAATTAGTTTCGTGCTCAAATTATGTAGGAGAAATTCTTTCTATTTGCTATTTGGACGGTTGAGATTTGTTATTGGGTTTTTGTTGAGCATTAGGATTCAAGGAACATTTCCCAAAATCATTACAAATTAGTTTCGTGATCAAATTATGGAAGGAGCAATTCTTTCTATTTGTTATTTGGAGGGTTGAGATTTGTTGTTGGGGTTTTGCTAGGGTGGGTTTTTTTTTTCTTCTTCTTTCTATTATTGTCTTTTTCTCATTTTATTTTACTTTAAAAATAATGGGAATTGGAGCAAAAATTATAGTAAAAGAATTTCTATTTCTATCCAAAATTTTATAATTGAATTTTTTACCTTTTGATATCTTATTCAGGCAAATTATCAACAGGGGACTAAAAATATACAAATAGCAAACATTTGGTGTTGGGTGTTAATTAACTTCATCATATATGTATTAAATATAAACAGATAAAATTTGGAATATCAAAATAGGTAAATTATTGATTCTATCGCTTTCATTTTATCATTTTATTTGAAAATTACTCATCATATTATGATCATCAAAAATGTTTTACTCAATCTGTTGTGAATTAAAAATGTTGTACTACAATTTTGAATATCTTTTTTTTTTGTAGAACTTAAAAAATGACGGGATATAATTATGCATGGAGATAAAGCCGAGACAGTTTTTTACAAATATAACATGATATGATAATTTTGAATAAAATGTTGAAATGATAGTGCACATACTCAAATGCTAATTTAATGAATCCAACCAAGCATTAAAACACTTCTTTATTTATGTATGGTTAAAAGTGAGGAACTATAGTATCAGTATCAAAATGTATTGTTAAAAGTGAGGAGTTCAGGGGTTAGACCGTTGCAACAACTATCTCAATAAATCAACGATGGATTTGCTAACGTTCGAGGTGATAAGTAATATTGAATTGTCATAATTAATTGGTGAATTTTATTAAATTTGTTTTGAACCACTCAAACTATATTATTAAATCATATTTATATTTAGTACCAACAAATTTATATATTTAAAATATAGATTTTTTTTAATAATAAATTTATTAAATAAATTGAAACATGTAATTTAAGATATTTTAACTTTGAGCCACAACATATATAGAGGTTGAATTAGCATTTGTTTTTTATGCAACTATTAGTTTCTAAACTTATTTGATTATATGAGTTTTTATTAGTTTAATAAATTATTAATATAATTTATGAGTTTAGAACTTGATATAATTATATTATTTCTCATTTCATAAAAGTATATCCATATTTTTTAAATAGTGCAGGTAGAAAATTGATTTAGTCGTTTGAATATTTATAAATTTTAGGCTAGATTTTAAATATTTATTAGTTATGAATCTTTTCAATATTTGTAAATAATAATTGTGTATATAATTGATAGTAACATTTTTAGTTATAAGTAACGGTCATTTAATTTGACTAAATTTACTAACTCAGATATGTAAATTTTTAAAAAAGTGTTATTGATACTTTTCGTTCTTTATAATCTTATTGTTATAGTACATACTTATTTTTTAAAATTGTAGTTATATGTGCGCTTTTTATTTGTTTGTAGTTCATCATTTTATTTTTTTGCGAGACAATGTTATTGTTCCCTAATATTTTATTAGCTTTTTATACTCTAGATATATAAGTCTAATAAAATAATATTGTCACTTATGTAATGGTATTTTCTCCTAAATATCTTTAATCTTATATATGCAATGATATTATCACTTATTTTATTTTATTTATTCATAGTATTTTTTCCAAGTCGCGCATAGCACGTGGGTTAACACTAGTTTCTTTTAAAAAGTAAATAGTATCGTACTTTATTAAATTATATACTACGGAGTAGTATTTATTTTATAATTAAATATAGTAATTTAATTATGTAGTGTGTTAATCAATATTAACATAAATAGTTTAAAACCTAAATCAATGATATTTTCCTAAACTACTACAGTTAGAAATATCCGATATTAATTACTAAGGGTAAATTAGTCATAAAATATTATCCTCAAAATAGAATTAAATTAAGGGGTATTTTGTATATACAATTGTTGTTAATTTATCTTTATCTTTACGGTAAAGGCATTTTTTGAAAAGTGGATATAGTTTGAGATAGAGTACAACTAAAATAACTCCCGCCGTCGCCATCCACACAAACCACCACGTTCGGCCGCCGCAGCGCAGGTACACTCTTTCTCCATTTTCTCTCCTGTTGCACTTATCCTACCTTCGCCGTTTACGCTTTTTTTGTTCGATTAATTTATTCCTCGGAGTTTAGCTCGATTTTGCTGAGATATAATGCTCGAGATTCGTGGGTAGCTATACTCGAAAATTTTAGGTTAATTGAGTTCGAAATGCTAGAAAATTCTTTGCTGAAAATCAGTGGAATGATGTGACATTGACTGTGTTTATTAATGTGCATCTGAAGAATCGAGTATGATGCATATTTCCGGTCTAATTTCCTGCCTGTATTGAATTTATTGCACACTTTCATAATGTGGATTGCTAAGATTCTGTAGTTTTTGCTTAATAAAATTTGGGGAAAAGAAGGAAGTGAGCTTTTGCTTTTATCTGCATTTTTACTGCTTGAGGTTAGATGTTCTATCTGAAGCTTTACAAATTCCCACAGGGATATGGAGACAGGTAGTGGCATTATGTGGTTCTTCAGAGAAAGAGGTTTTGATGATAAAAGCATACATTATATGTTCAACAAGTGCAGACGGCTTGAAGTTGTCGATAGGGAAATCGCCTCAGAAACTTGGGATTATTTGAGAAGCACAGGCATACCAGGGGGGAAACTTTCCATGGTCATTAGGAAGTGCCCCGAAATTCTTACCCTCGACTTGCACGACAAACTTGTACCGATGATCCAGTGCCTTGCAACGTTGGAGTCAAGACCGAAGGAGGTAGCTTCTGCCATAGCCAAATTCCCACGCATACTCTTGCACAGTTTGGAAGAGAAGCTCTGCCCGCTTCTTGCCTTCTTCGAAGTTCTTGGTGCTCCCGAGAAGCAAATTGGCAAACTGATACTCTTAAACCCTGTAATCATAAGTTACAGCATTGAATCAAAACTTTCTCGGTTGGTGGATTTTCTTGCCAGCCTTGGTCTGTCCAAAGATGGGGTGGTTGGTAGATTTGTGGCCAAACATCCATTCATCACAAGGTATAGTGTTGAGAAACGGCTACGACCAGCCTGTGAGTTTTTAAGATCACTTGGTCTGACAGAGCCTCAGCTCCAAAGAGCAGTGTTGAATTTCCCGGAAGTTCTGTGTAGGGATGTGAACAAAGTTCTCAGATCTAATGTTATGTACTTGGAGTCTTGTGGGTTCAGTTCGAGTCAGTTAGCAGCAGTGGTTGCTGGCTATCCTCTTGTTATAATCAACAGTGTAAGTAAATTGTTGAGACCAAGAATCAAGTTCTTGAAAGAAGCGATGGGAAGAAGCATTGACGAAATTTCTCAGTATCCGGGCTTCTTTAGGCATGATATACAAAGATTAAAGTCGAGGCAGAAACTGCTGACACAAAATGGCGTGGAGTGTAGCTTGAGTGAGATGCTGGACTGTAAGCACAAGAGATTTTTGTTGAAATTTGTCGTTTAGATTTTAAGTAAGTTGTTTGATGTTCTGTATAACTTGATGTTCAATTTTGTCCATTTCAATCACATATTTATGCATTGCTTATATCACATCCATTAAATATTATTGATACAGTATATTTCTCTTAGACACTGTCCAAACATAATTCTGTATACAGACAGAATAATAGTACTAGTATAGGAATATTTCTTTTGAAGTAGCAAATATCATCATCATCCGGGCACAATATCTGAATCACTTAAGTGATTTCCAGAAAAATAAGGGTCTCCTTTCTGATGAAGATGAGTTGACCAAACTTGTAGTTGAAAAAGCAGGTTTCTTAGGTGGTGGAAGAGCTGCAATCTCAATGCTAAGCATGGACACCACACTAGACATGTTTGGTCTGTCTTTGGGATTTTCTTGCACACACAAAAGTCCCACATTTATGTACCTCAAAGCGGTCGAAGCCGCCATAGATCCCGCCTTTTCATCCAGCAGTTCCACACCTCTGCCCGAAATCCACAGTTCCCATGCTTGCAACACATTCAACATGTCTCCTGAATTCTCACACAGTGGGAGGTGTAACTATGTGAAAAAGACATGATGCAATCAAGAAAAGTAGAAAAAGAAAATGGTCACATGTCCAGGAAGACTGATAGAGTCAGTTTTGTAGAAGCCAGTGTTCTTCCTGCCGCTTATGATCTCAAGAACCAATACTCCAAAGCTGTAAACATCAGACTTTATGGAAAATAAGCCTTCCATTGCATACTCAGGAGCAATGTAGCCACTATAAAACAAACACATCAATTTAGATCAGCTTTCGACTAACAAGATTGCAACAATCTTTATGTATTGAGCTTACAATGTTCCAACGACTCTATGGTGTGAGCCTGCGAATCAGTGCCTCCAAAGATAAGTCCGATATCTTGGGGTTCATCTCATCATCAAGAAGAATGTTGCTCGCCTTGAGATCTCTGTGGATTATGCGCACCCTCGAGTATTCATGGAGGTACAGAAGCCCTTGAGCAATCCCCTCAACAATACGTATACGTTTTTTCCAGTCTAGCATTTCTTGTTTGGTTGATCCTGAACAATGTTATGCTCATCTATTATTGAAACTTATAAAAAATGGTTGGTTAAGTTTAGAGTTAGTAGGTACAAACCAAAAAGGAACACGTCTAGACTCTTATTAGGCATGTATTCGTAGATTAGAATGCTCTCAACAGGGTGAATACAACAGCCTAAGATGCGTACAAGATTCTGATGCTGCAGTTTTGCAATCAGAATGATTTCATTTCTGAATTCTTCGAAACCTTGTCCAGATTTTTGGGATAGCCTCTTTAGCGCTATTCTTTCTCCATTTAGTAGTTCGCCCTGTTCATATAATCCAACAGTATATTTAGCAATCTTTGAAGGGTGTGGCTTTTTTTTTTAAATATGGAAAAGGGTGGAAATACATGACTTTTTTCTTGTAAATTTGTAGCAAAAAAAGAACATATGTAAGGGCAGTTTACTGGGCCGAAGCCTCCCTCTCCGAGCTTATTTTGTGGTGAAAAGTTGTTTGTTGCACTTGAGTAACTAAACATGGGCAGATCGAATTCCATGTTCCTCAAAATTAGTTGCGTTGATACTAACGTCAAAATCGAAGGACAATAGATCATCACCTGGCTCTTTGTTGTCTGCCAACAATTTGAATCATTAAAAGCTGAATGGGCCTAACTTTCATCCATGACTATACGAATTGTTTCGATATTCTCTCTCACATAAACACAAGCCGCCTCTCACCCCCACAAACCCTAGTTTCTCTCTTTGGAAAAAAAAAATGGCTAAAAACCGTGAACCCGTGAAGCCAGTTGAGGAATCCGAATCGGATTCCAGCGAGGAGGAGGAATCCGACCCCGATCTCGACCCCACCCCTCCCCTAAAGCACAGCTGATAAGTTCAAAACCGATCAATACCTGCAACTCGCAGCAGATATACACAAACCCACGCACAGAAATCAAGCATCAATCACACCACGCGATAATAGGGGAATCTCTTATATTACTATGGAACTCGAGTTACAAAAACAGAGGGAATGAAAGGAATTGCAGAAAGATAAATGATAACAATCCTAAGGATCCTAGATCCGTAGGCCACAAAATGCTCACACAATCAACATGCCATCAGTGGTCCCCTTCTCTTCACTTTATAGCTGCTCCCGCCGTTAACGCCACCTATGCCCACAGTTAGTAACGACTCACACCGTCACCTCATCACACCCTCTCCCCTTCCACCTCACCATGCTGACTCGGATGCACCTGTGCCTTTATTTCCACGTACTCCCTAATTAAAGATGCATGCTCGTACACGTCCCCTTCTCAGCCGTGCATGCATCAATGCCCCCCCTTAAGGTTCCTTGTCCTCAAGGAACCAAGGGAACCGAGCTTGGATTTCCTCCGCAAATTCCCAAGACGCATCCGCCGGAGAATGACCCGCCCAATGAATAAGCCACTGGGTTGCTGCATGGTCACAACGCTTCACCATCTTCCGGTCTAAGATCGCCAATGGAACCGTGTCTTGGATATGAGACATTGGCGGCAAGTTGGTACTGGGCTTAGTTGGAGGGGCCGCCGGTTTCAAGAGAGAAACATGGAACACGTCATGGATCGTGGCCGTCGCCGGAAACTTCAGTTTGTATGCCACTTTTCCTATTCGGTCCAGAACCTGATAGGGCCCATAATACTTGGGTTCAAACTTGTGATGCGTCCCCTTGACCGATTTCTGACGATAAGTGCGAAGTTTCAGCCATACCACATGCTCCAATTTCATATTCCTTATCAACCCTCCTTTTATCAGCCTGCCTCTTCATACGATCAGCTGCACGCTGCAGATTCTTTTTAAGGATCTCTACCATTTCCTCCCTATCACGCAGGGCAATATCCACTGCCTCTACCCGTGAGTCTCCCGGTAGATAAGGCACATGCATAGAGGGTGCGAACCCATAGAGTGCCTCAAACGGCATCATCTTAATTGAGGTGTGATAAGAAGTGTTGTACCAGTACTCGGCGACACTCAGCCACTGCATCCACGAATGGGGTTTTTCTCCCGCCATACACCGCAAGTAACATTGCAGGCCCCTGTTCACCACTTCTGACTGACCATCGGTCTCGGGATGGTACGCCGTGGGGTAGAGCAGTTCAATGCCCAGCAATCCGAAAAAGTCTCGCCAGAAAGCACCAACAAATATAGCCCCTCGGTCACTCACTATGCGCACCAGCATACCATGAGGTTTGAAGACCGAATCCATGAAGACTTACAGCCACGTTCTTTGCGGTGAAGGGATGGGCCAAAGCCATGAAATGAGCGTATTTACTCATCCGATCCACCACTACTAAGATTGTATTCTTACCCCTCGACATAGGCAATGCCTCAATGAAGTCCATCGTAAGGTCGGTGAATATGGCCGTGGGCACGGGTAGTGGTTGAAGCAAGCCTGCCGGAGCTGAACTACCCGCCTTGTATTGCTGACATACCACGCATACTCGCACGAATTCCCGAACGTCCTTGAGCAGTTTGGGCCAGTATAACAGAGCAGCAAGCCTTTTGTACGTTGCTAATGCCCCTGAATGGCCCCCAAAAGCCGATTCATGGAATAATGCCAAGATTTGTGCTCGCAAGGTAAGATCCTTTCCAACCACCAACCGGCCATGGCGGCGCAACTCTCCTTTTTTCCAGGTGAACTTCGGGTAGGAGTCAGAGCTGCTCTGTTTCGACTCAATAATTTGGCTGAGATGGGAGTCAGCTGCCCATGATGATTTGATCTTTGCCAGCAGCTCCAGTGGAATCACATACGAGGTAAGGGCATATGTCAAGATCTCTGGAACTCTTGATAATGCATCAGCCACTGAATTTTCACTCCCTTTCTTGTACCGTATCTCGTAGTCAAATTGCATCAGCTTGGTCATCCACGCTTGTTGAGTGGGGGTCGTGAGTCTTTGCTCCAACAAATACTTCAGGCTTTGATGGTCTGTCAATATCACAAACTTCCGGCATTGCAGATAATGGCATCACTTCTTAACTGCCAACAATATTGCAAGTAACTCCTTCTCGTAGACCGACAACGCTTGATACTTAACAGACAAGACCTTGCTGATATACGCTATCGGATGCTTATCTTGCATCAGAACCGCCCCGATTCCTACTCCAGAAGCGTCCGTCTCTACAATGAAGTCCCGCGAGAAGTCCGGCAGTGCCAAGACAGGGGCAGAAGTCATGGCGATCTTAAGCTCCTCAAACGCAGCCTGAGCAGAGGGGGTCCATTGAAAACTTGCCCCTTTAATGACTTCAATCAAGGGCCGAGCCATAATACCATAACCCTTCACAAACCTCCGGTAATACCCAGTCAACCCCAAAAAACTCCTCACATGCTTCACTGACTTCAGTTGAGGCCAGGTTAGGATTGCTTCTATCTTTCCCTTGTCCGTAGCCACCCCAGCGCTCGAAATAACATGCCCCAAATATTCTACCTCCTCACATCCAAACGCACACTTAGACCTCTTCGCCAACAAGCTGTGCTGCCGCATAAGGCTGAGGACTTGCTGAACATGCCTTACATGATCGGTTTGACTCGCGCTATAGATAAGTATATCGTCGAAGAAGACCAACACAAATTTCCTCAAGAAATCCCGAAAGACCGTGTTCATCAAATTCTGGAACGTTGCCGGTGCGTTGGTCAGCCCAAACGGCATGACTAGAAATTCATAGTGCCCGGCATGTGACTTGAACGCCGTCTTGTACACGTCCTCGGGGGCCATCCGAACTTGCCAATACCCCGATCGTAGATCGATTTTTGAAAACCATGCAGCCGAACCCAATTCATCCAAGAGCTCTTCGATAACCGGAATAGGGTACTTATCCTTGACCGTGATGGCGTTGAGAGCCCGATAATCGACACACAAACTCCACGTCGCATCCTTCTTCTTCACCAAGACTATCGGACTCGCAAACGAGCTCTGACTGGGGCGAATAACACCCGAAACTAGCATCTCGGCTATCATTTTCTCAATTGCATCCTTCTGATGATGTGCATATCGGTAAGGGCGCACGTTTACCGCCTCTGCTCCTGCCTTAAGCGTGATATGGTGGTCGTGATCTCTCAGTGGTGGAAGTCCTTGAGGCTCTTCAAACACATCTTTGTACTCTACCAAGACCTCCTCTAACTCTGGCCAAGTAACCTCACTGCTCAACTCCCAACATTGCATTGGTTCAACATCCCCTGTGGCCATTAGGGTGCTCATCTTTGTTTCTCCATCACCTGCAAACGGTTCGTCCCACACGCGGAGACAATGCAGTTGGGTCTTCACCGTTGCTCCCTTCTCACCTACCAGTCGGATTGCCACTCCATCCATCACAAACTCCATGCTCATCTCTCCAAAATCCCACGCGATTCGTCCCAAAGTGGACAACCAATGAACTCCCAGAATTAAGTCATAAGTTTCAAGGCCAATAATGAAGACCTCAGTTGCGTAGGTGGTGCCCTGCATTGCCCACACAAAATTGGTGCACTTCTTGGTACATTGGAGCATTTGCCCATTCGCTACCTCCACCGCCTTAGGGGAAACCTCCACCGTTGCGCACTGCAGTCTAGGAATCATGCGCTTGCTAAGGAAGTTGTGTGTGCTCCCGGTATCCACCAATATACGTAGAGGTTTGCCTTGGCTTTTTCCCTTGATTCGCATGATCTGGGGTCCCCGGGTTCCCCACATTGCATGAAGGGATAGCTGAAGCTCATCAGTATCCAGTTCCTCCTCGCACTCCTCAAATGGCAGATCTTCTTCCACCTCCTTACCCCCATTCCGCTCCTCTTCTTCTAGCAACTGCATAACGAACGACTTGTGTCGTGAACAAACGTGAGCCGGTGTGAATTTCTCCGGACACCAATAACATAGACCCTTCTTTCTTCTTTCATCCATTTCTCTTGGCGTCAAGCGCGGCCTTCCTCCCATCGTTTTGTTGTCCTTTACCGCCGCGTTCCCTGAGAGCCCCCCAGGTTTCGAAGGTGTAGTTGTCACTGCCAGAGATTTCGAATGTGAGTACCCTGCACTCCCAGAGCTTCCTCCCCCTAAACTCCCTTTCGCCTTTCCACCCAGCGCGCGTACAGTCATCTCCTGCAACTTAGCCAAGAAAATCGCCTCCGCCAATCCTTTCGGCTTAAACATACGGACCGGCATCTGTAACTCGTCGATCAACCCCGATAAGAACATACTCAGGGCCTGATCTTCACGTATCCCAGTGCGTGGATAGATCTCATCGAAAGCATCCATGTAGTCTTGAAGGGATCCGGTTTGCCGGAGATTTCTCAGATCCGCTAAGGGATCAGAGTATGCTTGAGTACCGAATCTGGCCCCCATGGCCATCGCGTACCCTTCCCAATCTGCCATCGCCGCCTCGCCTTGCAGATTAATGAACCCACGGTGCCATTGCAGGGCCTTACCCTCCAAGTGAATGGCTGCCACCTTCACTCTCTCTTTCATCGGCACTTTTGCAATCTCAAAGAAGAACTCTGCTCTCATCGTCCAGCCTTCGAATCCGTCCCCATCGAACTTCGGGAACTCGTAACGAGTTGGTCGGCTCCACTTCTCCGACTGCTCCTTCCCCTTCTGACCCTCAATGACTACTCCCGACGAACTACCCTCCTCGCCCTTCGGTGGTGGTAGCACAGGTGGCGGCATCGCCTTGATCGCGCGCATCACCTCCGCTATCTGATTCTCCAACACTCCCTGCCTATCCGCCAATCGATCCACCGCATCACTCACCCGCTTATCCACCGCCTCCAAAATCTTCCTTTCCGCTTCCGATAGCCGCGTATTCGGCGCCGGTGTCGTCATCCGAGAACCGACTGCTCTGGATACCACTTGATAAGTTCAAAACCGATCAATACCTGCAACTCGCAGCAGATATACACAAACCCACGCACAGAAATCAAGCATCAATCACACCACGCGATAATAGGGGAATCTCTTATATTACTATGGAACTCGAGTTACAAAAACAGAGGGAATGAAAGGAATTGCAGAAAGATAAATGATAACAATCCTAAGGATCCTAGATCCGTAGGCCACAAAATGCTCACACAATCAACATGCCATCAGTGGTCCCCTTCTCTTCACTTTATAGCTGCTCCCGCCGTTAACGCCACCTATGCCCACAGTTAGTAACGACTCACACCGTCACCTCATCACACCCTCTCCCCTTCCACCTCACCATGCTGACTCGGATGCACCTGTGCCTTTATTTCCAAGTACTCCCTAATTAAAGATGCATGCTCGTACACGTTCCCTTCTCAGCCGTGCATGCATCAACAGCCTGAGATTTCCGCCGCCAAACCCCCTTCTTCCTCCGACGAAGAGGACTCCGGATCTGAGACGGAGTCCGAGTCCGCCGCAAAGCCGGTGGAAGAGACTCCGAAATCAAGCAGGAGGGCCAAATCCAAGGCGAAACGCCCCGCTGAAGACACGGCCGGTAAGGATGCAAAGAAGGCGAGAAAGAGCCCGGCCGCCTAGCCGGAGACTGCGGAGAAGAAGTCGAATATGTTCCAAAGGCTGTGGAGCGAGGAGGACGAGATCGTGATTTTGGAAGGGATGATAGAGTTCAAGAACAAGCACAATGTGGATCCATTTGCGAATCTGGATCAATATCACGAGTTTTTAAAGAAGAGTCTTCAAACAGATTTCACAGATTTCACCAAGACGCAGTTGCAGGACAAGATAAGGAGGCTGAGGGGAAAGTACTTGAAGAGCAAGGATAAGACATTCTCGAAGCCACAAGAGCAATTGGCATATGATCTCTCTAAAGCGATTTGGGGGAATGAGGAAAGGTGAGAGCGAATGGGAGTGTGGTTAGGAGAGCCGTAGGAAAGAAGGAGGCTGATGATGGGAAGAAGAGTCGGGAGGTGGAGAAGCCGATGACAGGCCTGAATCGGTGTGGGGCGACAATGGAGGAAAGACTTTGCATCTACGGGGAAGCCGCCTTTGGATCAGGGGATGTGGAGAATGAGTGGAACAAGTTGAAGGTGGAAGAGCTCAAGGTTTACCTCAAACAGTTGGAGGTGAAAGTAGCCCAAACCAAGCTTGTTTTGGCCGCCATGGAAAGCAAGGATTAGTTAGCCTTTCATCGACTTTCTATGTTTTTGTGTTAGCATGTTATGGTTAAGAACTCATCTTTTTGGTAAGCTGTTGCTATTCAACTCTCTATGTTTTCTGACTATCTATCTATGTGAGTACCATTTATATGCATTTATCTTGCTTTATTTTCTATCTTTCCATTTTCTATCTTGGTTTGAAATAAACTATGCCAACAACAATTGAGCGTTCTCGTAAGATTTGATGATCATTTTGCACAATTGTATGAATGTAAAGACTTCATGATACATAGTAGCCTTTGATTATGAATACCCAAATTGCTGTTCCATTCTTGAATTCAAGTAGATTTTCAAAACCCCCTTATTGCTAATGCCCTCACTCAGATTTCCGTTCTCGCAAAGCACCGCGCTTTCCGCCGACGTGGACAAAGATATGTTCCAAAAGAGACCAGGGCCGTGAAAAAGCTCAAGATTTCCGTTTGTGGCAAAAAAAAGAACATATGTAAGGGCAGTTTATACATATACCTTGTACACTGGGCCGAAGCCTCCCTCTCCGAGCTTATTTTGTGGTGAAAAGTTGTTTGTTGCAGCAGAAACACTTGAGTAGCTAAACATGGGCAGATCGAATTCCGTATTCCTCAAAGTTGTTCCATCATTAGTTGCGTTGATACTAACGTCAAAATCGAAGGACAATAGATCATCACCTGGCTCTTTGTTGTCTGTGCATGGAGGCCAACAATGTGAATCATTAAAAGGTGAATGTGCCTAACTACATGGAAGTGTGATCCATTACTATACGAGTCACATACTTGTCAATTTTCTACAAACTAGTGCAAAATATCCAATTAGGCCGTTTAGCACATCATCCGTTAAACTATGTAGACATTTCAACTATCCACGTCAACATTTATAATTTGATGGTGCTTGACAATCGTATGAAAAACTAGAACAATAAAAAGTCCTCCCATTTAGAGTAAATCAAACTCAAATCTTTTAGGAGTAGTACAACTAACTAACCTTTGTTGTGTTTGCTCCTCCTATTGTAAAAAAAGCCCAGAAATCCACCGGAAACAATCACCAAAACCGGAACCACAACTGCAATGACCACCTCCAAAATCTTGCTTTTACCTATACATAAATACCTGCATCAAGTCAGGTACAGACGCAGAAAACTAAAATCGAATATTTTTAACTACGAGTGCCACTAAAATAAAAGATATACTACTAGTTTAACGATTTTGGTTGGGGTGCTGGTGTGTCGCTACACAAAACGTACTTACCTCCAGGATCCGGGAGAGCAGAAGAGGCAAGCTTAACGTGCAGCTTCTGATCCTCTGCAATGTTGGTTCGTATACCATACAAATCTCCTTCCCACACGAAACATTCGCTCCCATTAAAAGCATAGGCCGTGCACAAGCAGCTCCGCTGGCAGGCCGCCTTACACTCGTTATCACCACCACCACCATCTCTTACTGTTACTATTTTAGGCTGATTAGGCCACTTGATACTCGAAACCGCATTAAAACCCTCCTTGACTATTTTCCCATTACAATCTGATATAGAGGTGGATCTATAACAGCTCCCGCCCATGGGGTTGGGAGACGATGATGGCAGGAACCCGAACAGGCACGTGCAACTATTATTGAGCTGCAGCACGCCGTACGCCCCACAGAAGTCCTCCCGTGGCAGGGCCGATGGAGCAGCCCATACTCCACCATCACCAGCATCGCGAAAACAAGGCTGGAACTATCACCGCTCATTATCACCTCAGTGTTCTCAAGCGTCACATACGAACTTTGCTTCTCCATTTCAAACCTGTATTATAAAAATGCTTCAACTTGATAACACACTTTGCGTTGACGTAGTTAATAGTAAAACTCATGCATCAATCAAACAAATCTTATTTCTAAAGTTGAAACAACAAACCTGATGGAGAGGGAGTTGAGTAGCTGAGCATCAAAACCGAACTGATTATTGCCGGAGCCGTCGCTTTCACTCTCGAAATACACCGTTGTTTCTTTCCACTTGAACACCATCTTGGATTCTGGCGTGATCTCCACCGCAAACTCCCCCGGCGAAGGGTCGTCGTTGCTCTTCCACGAAACGCGGTGCCGGTCTTCTTGTCAAATCCAAGTGTAGCTCCGGGCAGCCACGTATGCGTAGGGTGGTCGAAGCTTTGCCAAACCACACTCGCCCCTCCGTCCCTCACGATGAGATTTCCGTTCTTGCGGAGCACCGCGCTTTCTGCTGGCGTGGACAAGGAAGTGTTCCAAAAGAGATCAAGGCCGTAAAAGAGCTCGAGATTTCCGTTTGTGGATATTCGTAGAATGGGGCCGGTGGCGTCGGGCAACGGTTTATCTCGGTTTGCGACCCAGACAAGAGGCTGGCCTTCTAACTTGGCGTGACGAATGCTGAGATAGAATCTGCCCGTGCCTTTAGAAGTTTCGAAGAAGCCCAATTGGAAGGTTCCATTGTTTGAGGTTAAAATCTGGTTTCCGGCAAGAGATTCCCCTTGTGCAAGCGTGTCTACTGCTTCAATGGATCTTTCACCCATCACCAACACAATTACTGAGATTGCTAGTAGCTTTCCAATTCCATGCATGGCTGATCATGAGATGGAGAAAATGATAAATAATACTACAAATATGTATGTTTGTTTGGAATGTAGCTGCTAGTGTTTCTAAGACCAACAATAAAGCTAGCTAATTACAGTAACCCCACAAGATTTAATTCCAAGAGAAAAGTCTTTAGTTACTGACGCAATTAATCATTCATTCATTTCCTAGAAATTTCACATTAAATTTACAGTTGGGATGACTCGGTCAGCTTGAAAGTAACGGGAGTAGACGTGTAGTTATCAAGTTCAAGATGGGCAATGAAGCACAACTAATTGGATACACATTTTTCCTCTAACTAATAGGTATCAAATGTAATAAGACACTCGAAACACGTGAGAATGCATAAATTGTATGAAAAAATACTGTAATTATCAAGTTCTAGCTCGATTATGTGATAGCGTCACTCATCTGGGCTGAAACACAGTTTCGTTGACAAAATCAAATTAATTAAAAGCATAGTAATGATAAATCAGATCTTCTTTTTTATGAAGTGCGAAATAATTCCAAGCTTATGATCCACTACACTTCTTTTGTGAACTGTATTCTAAGCTCTATTAGACGTGTGAGTATATCCACCCAAATTATTATTGGGCTCCAACTTGAGTCAATTCCGAAATGGTTACTGAGACCAAGATCAAGTCTCTGAAAAGTGAAATGTTGATTGGATGGACTATAAGAACAAGGCATTCGAATTGAATGTTGGAGTTTGACTGTTTGAATTTTGAGTAATTGTTTGATGATCCGTTTCCCTTTTTCTTAGGTGGCGTTCATTTTGTCTCGTTCATTCACATGTGTGCATTAAATTTCATTAATACAAGTGGCATAGAATCTTTTCTATAACTGTTTAACAAACTTAAAATTAATTTGGTAAGCTTACATATGTTTTTCTCCATGAATATAGGGACACTGAAAACATATATAGAACAGAAATTTAAACCAAATACTTATAATTGAATAGTACTACTAGATAGAGAAACAGTAGCTGAGCAATAATGCTACCAATGGCAATATCATCATCATCATCTCATCTGGGCACAATCTCTGAAATAGTTAAGTGATGTTCAGAAGGGTAACTCTTGGGCTGTGATGAATATGAACTGAGCAAATTTGTAGTTGAAAAGGCAGGCTTCTTAGGTGGTGGAAGAGTTGCAATCTCACTGCTAAGCATGGACACCACACTAGACATGTTTGGTCTGTCATTGGGATTTTCTTGCACACACAATAGTCCCACATTTATGTACCTCAACACCGTCAAAGCCGCCGCAGATCCCACCTTA
This sequence comes from Salvia hispanica, assembly GCF_029641045.1. Taxonomy (NCBI): domain Eukaryota; kingdom Viridiplantae; phylum Streptophyta; class Magnoliopsida; order Lamiales; family Lamiaceae; genus Salvia; species Salvia hispanica. The sequence continues at coordinate 56,010,834 of NC_142694.1, forward strand.
CCATCCACCAGTTCCACACCCCTGCCTGAAATCCACAGATCCCATGCCTGCAACAACACATTCCAAACACATTTTTTTATTTCTCACACAGTGGAAGGTGTAGTGTGTTAAAAACAAACTAGGAAATGTACTACTGCTATATATGTTGTTTCTTACATGCCCAAGAAGATGGAGGGAGTCAGTTTTGTAGAAGCCAGTGTTCTTCCTGCCACTTATAATCTCAAGAACCAAAACCCCAAAACTGTACACATCAGACTTTGTGGAGAAGAGGCCTTCCAATGCATACTCCGGGGATATGTAGCCACTAAAATGGAACAACTTTGGATCAGCTAAATGAGATTGAAAATCTTTGATCAGACCATATAGACTTAGACTTACAATGTTCCAACAACTCTGTTGGTGTAGCCCCGCGAATCAGTGCCTCCAAAGATACGCGCCAGCCCAAAGTCTGATATCTTGGGGTTCATCTCATCGTCAAGAAGAATGTTGCTCGCCTTGAGATCTCTGTGGATTATGCGCACCCTTGAGTATTCATGGAGGTAGAGAAGCCCTTGAGCAATCCCCTCAACAATGCGGGTACGTGTTTTCCAGTCTAGTGTTTCTTGCTTATTTGATCCTGATCCAGGTTATGCTGCTCATCTATATACGGAACTTGGAAAAGAATATGATGAATTGTTGGTTAAGTTAAGTAGGTACGAACCGAAAAGGAACATGTCTAGACTCTTATTAGGCATGTATTCATAGATGAGAATGCTCTCAACAGTGTCAATGCAGCAACCTAAGAGGCGAACAAGATTCCGGTGCTGCAGTTTTGCAATCAATAAGATTTCATTTCTGAATTCTTCAAAACCTTGTCCAGACTTTTGGGAAAGCCTCTTCACGGCTATTTCCTGCCCATTCTGTAATCCTCCCTGTCCAAAACATACAACTATATATATTACAGTTTTAAACTAGTATATGATGATGAACATTGCATATATTAAGATTTGCATCAAGTCAAGCATGGAGTATATTGTGTACCTTGTAAACTGGTCCGAAGCCTCCCTCTCCGAGCTTATTTTGTGGTGAGAAGTTGTTTGTTGCAGCAGAAACACTTGAGTAACTGAACATGGGCAGATCAACTTCCATGTTACTTCTTGTCCTCAAAAACTTTCCATTATTAGTTGAGTCGAAATCGTACGACAAAAGATCTTCCCCTGTTTCCTTGTTTCCTGTGTGAACCAGAAAAAAAAAAAAAAAAAAAAAAAAAAGTGAATCACAAGTTTGGGCCATCAAACAACTCTTGATGTATTAGCTGTTGGTTGTTTTGGTTGTAAACTAGGGTTTGAGTAGATTGATCTAAGTACCTACACTATTGTATTGAAAAGACAAATTGACATAGTATAATATCTTATTCCCGATCTATAAATTTTGATCTTGAGCAATATAATTGTTTGTCGTATAATTACTGAATGAGAAGAAAACACATTGGTTATATATAATGACGATGATGGTTTAATTGTAAGGCCTAACCATTGTTGTGTTTGGTCCTCCTCCTATTGTAAAAGAAGCCCAGAAATCCGCCAGATAGAAGCACCAAAACAGGAACCCCAACTGCAATGATGACCGTCAATATCTTGCTTTTACCTGCATACGTAAATGCACCACTTTCTCCATATTAAAGAGACACAATAGAAGAGAGTAAGAGGGAAAATTAAGAGAGTAAAGGAGTAATACTTTTTTCCTTGGGAAGATCAGAAGAGGCAAGTTTAAGGTACAGTTTTCCTCCGTTTCCTGAGGCAGAGGTCTGGTCCGTCATCATACTATACAAATCTCCTTCCCACACCATGCATTTTTTGATCTGATCAAACGCATAAGCATTGCAGGAGCAGTTCAATAAGCAGGACATCCCACACGCTTTAGCATCACTTGGCTTTGGTTGTAGCTTTGGCTGAGTAGGCCACTGCATCATATCCCTTATCTCCATAAAACCCTCCTTCTCTCTCTCTCCCTCTCCTCTGGCCGCCCCACATTCATTAGGCAGAGTTGTATTCCTTTCACAGCCCCGGCTCGACCGCTTGAAGCCGTGCATGCACGTGCACTCCCAAGAACCCCACATGCTACTGCTGCGTATCTCATACGCTCCGCATATACGGCCCGCAGGCGGGAGCGCCGAAATCCATCCACCCGATGACCGCCGCGTCAGCCTCCTCAATCTGGCCTCTGTATGATTCATCTCCAGCATCGAGAAAACCGAACCGGTATTGTTGTCAGACGATTGCACAGTGATCAGGGGGTTTCCAAGCCTCCAATAACTACCCTGTTTATCGAAACTGAAGAAGATCGATTCATACTCCAACCCGATTACTTCACCAGACCCGAGGCTTCCGCTCTCCCAGTACGCCACCGTTCCGTTCCTCAACACCAACGTGGACTCAACAGATATCTCCGCTGAGAACATCCCGGGCGAAGGATCGTCCTCGCTCGTCCACGAAACCAGACGCTGCCCGGGTCCAAGCGTAGCCCCAGGCAGCCAAGTATGAGTCGGATGATCGAAGCTCTGCCAAAGCGGGGTCGCCCCCTCACGCAGCATCAGATTCCCGTCGTTTTGGAGCACCAAGGCCGCACTCTCAGCTGGCGAGGACATGGATGAGGAAGTGGTCCAAACGACGTCGCCGCCGTTGGAGAGTTGAAGAGTCCCGTTGGCAGCTATTTGGAGGTCTGAAGCGGCAGCGTCGGGCAACGGTTTCTCTCTGTTTGCAACCCAAACTGGAACCTGTTCAGACCGAATGCTGAGGTAGAATCTCTTTGCGGATATTTCGAAGATTCCCAGCTCGAACATTCCATTATTTGAGGTTAAAGTCTGGGTTCCTGTAAGAGATTCTCCTTTTGAGAGGGTGTCTCCTTCTCCAATGGATCTTCCAGCCTTGAGCAACAACACCACCACCAAAATTATGATTAGTAGCTTCCCATACATGGCTGCAAGATTTATTTTGTACAAACAAATTTAGTACTACTCCATATAAACAACAATGCATCTTTAGAATGACTTATTTAAAATAAATTTCCAGAGAAAAGTATAGTTATCTAGATGCAATACAATTAAGTCCATACTTCATTAATTTCCAGGAAATTGGACCCAAGACTTCACAATTCCTTCTTCAACCAGATTTCTTATGCATGTTTTATACTCCCTCGTCCCTTAATATGTGTCCCACTTTGACTGACATGAGTTTTAAAAAATGAAATAGAAAATAGGTTGAAAATTTTAGCAATTGTTGATACTAGTTTAATAATAAAATATAAATAAAAATAAGTTAGTGGAATATGAGGTCTACTACCAAAAGATGTAAAAATGAAGTGAGACAATTAATATGGGACGAACCAAAATGGAAAACTATGACATATAATGTGGGACGAAGGGAGTAAAAGGCAAATTGTCTAATAGATCATGGAAGATAGTCAAACTCCGATCCATCCCACATTTTCAAAGATTGATTTATAAATGACGGAGCTTCATAAATATCTTATTCGCCTTCTTTCCAATGAAATATGTGATGCCGTGGCAAGTGGTAAATCAATAAATGAATGCATTAACATTTCTAACTCACACACACTATTGTAATTGTTTAATTAGAAAGATGCTAAAGTCAAGTTGAGTCGGCAACTTGAAATTGAGAATGACGGGAGTGGACTCCAAAAGAAAATTATTATAACTCCGTATAAAATTCGCTTCAAAAAAATTATGTTCAAGCTCGACTCTATTATATGCTGACCTCAGAAGTTTAATCCAACATTAATTTAAATTAAACAAAATGCCGAGCTTCGCACCTACCGCCTTTGAAACAAAATCAAGATATATTCAGATTTTTGAAAATTAATAAACAAAATATGGATATTGAGCTTGAACTTTTTTAGTTAGAGGAAAATAAATGGTCCATTATACACCCAAGTCACCCACTAGCTAGACTTGTTCTTTTTCTTACAATTATGAAACCCTCACTCAGCAAACATCCATGTACGTTTCTTACCTTAAATTACGCCTCTAATTGTCGTCGTCATCGAGGATCTATTGGACTCGGTTTTCTTCATCTGTGCTCGTGTCATGATCATCATTTATGTTCTTGAGCTCTTGGATAAATATAACCTTCTATCCACTGGCGGAGCTTGGGCCCCTCACCCATTTGTATTTTGCCTATATACATAATGTAAGCAATATATAAATAAAATATGATGCTATAGTGCAGTTGGTTTATATAGTGGACTATCAACTTATTGGTTTTGAGTTCGAATCGCAGCTCAGTAAATTTCATTTATGCTCGAGTTTCTTTTTCTATTCCTTAAATTTTACTCCTATTTATGCTCTGTTTGGATTTTCTGACATTTAATTTTGTTTATTTTCTCTAGCTGTAGATAATAATTTTGTATAAATAATTATATTTTGTAATCATAAAGAATGTTCTCCGTAATTTACGTATATAAATTATTTCTTTAGTCTCATAAACATGTAAATGTGTCATATAATATTATTTAAAATCAATTTTAACAATATGCTCTTTGTTATTAAAAATCTAAGAGAGAAAATAATTCATTAATAACATAAATAAATAATATAATAATAGTAATATCAATTTCAATACTATGCTATTTATTATAAAAAATCTAATTTTAATTATTTCAATGTCAATGTTGTCATTGTATCTCTAGTTTCTATCTGACCTCTAATTATTTATCTCAATATCCATCTTTTACATGCAACTTTCTATTACTCGTGTTTGAATTTTTTTCCATATCGTTAACACTGAAAACAATTAACAAATTAAATAGTACTAATAATTTGGACCCATGATTAAAATACTTGCCTCATCACTTCTTCTGTCCTTACCATTAGAAGTTTAAAAGGCTATGTAAAAAGGTCTTCATGCAGGTGAATGTTACTATCAGGTTTATAATGTTTTGTAGTAAGCCATGTCAAAAGTTTATTCGTCCATTTTCCTTGTAAATTTAACAAAATATTTAGACTTATATATCAGATTTTATAATAATTCAAATTTGGTTGGGCCTAATACGGGCTTCTGTTTAAAACAAAACCTAGTAAGATTTAATTTAGTCTTGTTAAATTCAGCCCAGCCCACTCGGATGGACTGGGGTTCGGGCTTGGATTGGCTAATATTAGTGTAGATCGGAGTAGAATCAAATCATAATTAATATATTTAAATTGTTTTTTTTCCCTAAATATTGGTGTAGTTTAGATAAAACTATGCTGGTTGTAAATTAGCATCCAGACTGAAAAATAAAGAAGATACTTAAAAAATAAAGAAGGAAGTTTTTTATTGATCGCAGGAATATGTAGAAAAGTTGATTGCTAATCAATTGAAAATTTGAAAGAGGTATTTTATTTATAACTCGAGCAATATAAATAATCTAACTTATCTTGATACTTATCTATGGCACATTCTACTAATCCTAATATATAAATGTATTTTTTTTATTTATAAGTCATGAGATAAAGTAAAACAATAGTACTACTAGTACTAATATGAAATTTTGTTAAGTATATTAAAATGATACATAAAAACATTCAAACAAATCGTACTTTATCAAACATTTTGATCATTGAAATTCGGTTTGATTAATGCAACATTTTACTGAATAAGAAAAATAATTTGCTAAAATCAGGGGGTTGGAAAGTAGGAAGGATATAATAAAAGCAATGAATCATTGGGAATAGGGAAAGATCGAATTTGGGATTGATTGAGATTGAGATCTGTGATTCTCTACTTAGTAGACCCATACTTTACTTTACAGTTCGATTGATGATCGCCAAATGGCTTTTCGTAATCGCTTTTTCATTTCTTGTCACTCTTATTTGCTTACAACATTGAACATTCCAAACGTTGGAATAAAGCTTAAACTCATCACTTTGCTTTTTTCCAAAGGTTCCATAATCTTTATGCCTCTTCAATTTATATTAGATTTTGTGGGTCTTTAATTTTTATTTTCGATGCTTTACATAAGGCTTTGGTGCTATGAAGAAAGCATGTTTAGGTAGTTTTATTATAATATAAAAAATGTTTAACATTTCATGATTATTTAATCAACACTCAAACTCTACTTCTATATTACATGAGAGATAAATCATTCCTATATTTTATAGGAGTACATAGATGCCAAGTTAACCTATACTAGTATATCAAAATGAAAATGAAATGTGATGTAGCATGCATTATAATAAAGTTAAGATGTATGTGTAATTGGTTAAATAAATGAATAATTTGGCAATCGAATTTAAATTAAAGGTTGCCTCCGGTCAAGACAACATTATGGACCCATACATATATATGTGTACTTCAAACTGAATTATAAGACAATAGTGCCTATTTGTATTTATGTTTCACATTATTGGGCACACCCCTTTGGCATATCTTCTAAAGAATCAAATTAAAGAAACAAAAGCAATGAGAATAATGGAAGTTAAAGTTGTTTCGTTCAATTCCATTTATTTGAAAATGATAGATTTTGAAACTGTAAATTCAATTTGCTCCTAAACTTCGGGTGTATGGATTAATGCACATTACACCGTTTTTGCCTAATTCATTAATCATGGCTGAAATTAAGTGCTGTAAAATATCGTTTCAATGTGTATTTCATGTCATTATAAACTTTTTGATAGTTTTGTAAGTATATGATTTTGTCATTATTATGCATCATATTCTGATTTCTAGTAACATCAGTAATGTACGTAGACTGAAAACATTGAGGGCTAGCTGTGATTTTTATATTTTTACTTCAAAACTTTACAGTAGCAGTTTTCATTCAATTCCATTAAATTTGATTTTAGCCATGAGGGGTTTTACATAGCCATTATTATAAAGTAAATCACCAATAATTTTGCGATTTTATACAAGGTTACCAGTTTAAGTAACATAAACTATGACAACTGATTAACCTGAATTACTTTTAGTTGCATCTCATTCCTATTTCCTAATCAGTCTCAGCATTTATCTTTGCTTGATTACATGTTAATATTATGAACAAAGCAAAACAGAAACTTTATCCAAAGCAAGTGTTTAATAGTACTAATGTATCAGTATCACTGTAAGACGTGATTCCTAAATCGGTTGGATTCTCCATTCAGAAAATTCGATAAAAGTTGTAGATTTCTATGTTCAATAAAACAACATTTGAAAAGCTACAATCCACTAAAATATGGAGAGAAAAAGTTTGGTTTCGCGTATTAGTAATTGACATAGAGGTTGGTGCTTGAAATGAGACCAGTAATTAATTACTTCATGAGTCATACTAGGAATTGGAGGGGATCATATAATTCAAAAACGAAGTGATGCATTGAGACACTGTATATTGGTACGTTTATTTCACTTTCTTGCTACTCGCATACAGGTTCTTTAGCTTCTGCTGGTTATTACTCCCTCAGTCCGATAAAAACATGGGCAAATGGATATAGCACGAGAATTAAGACAAGATTGGTAAAGAGAGAGAAGGAGAATGGTATAGACGTATAGTAAAGTAAGAAATAGGAGGAGAATGGTAGTTAAAGTTGTATTAATAGATAGTGAGACCTATATTATTAAATTGATATTATAATTTTTGCAAAATGGAATTCACATATTTTTGTAGGACGGATGAAATTAGAAAGTTCATATATTTTTATGAAACAGAGGGAGTATTTTATTTTTAACCGTTTTTGTGTTTTGCAAGTAATGCACTTGCTAAAGTTTGTTGTTTGTTTAAAATCTTACTTGTTATGTTTGAACTTTTAACTCACTATAAAAAGTTTGAATTTGAACATTTTGCATGATATTGAAAAATTGTTCCCAACATTCTATCTCATACCTATATAATATTCCATCCGTCTATCTGTAGTACAAACATTTCTTTTGGACACTCGTTTTTTAAAATCGATAGTAGTAATGAATAGTTAAAGTGGAGAGAGAGTAATTTAGAGAAAAGTCTTCTATATATTACTATCTCTTTTACTTTACTCTCTCTCCAATTTAACTAGTACTCTTTGTCCTGCCATAAGTGAACCACTTCTTTTAGACACAAGATTTAAAAAATTGATATTTAAATAATTAAAGTGGAGAGAGTAAAATACGACAAGAGAAAAGTAGAGGAGAGAAACGAATAAAGTAGATGAGTAAATAAAGTACTAAAAAATACTATGACTTTTTGTTTAAAAGAGAAATGACTCACTCGTGTGAGATATCCCAAAAAGAAAAGTGACTGGCTAATGTTGAGATGAATGGAATACATTTTTTCAAATCAAGTGCCAAAAAAAACCACTCAACTACATAGGGATGGAGAGAGTATTATTGTAGTATTCAGTAACTTTTAAATTCCCATATCTATTTTTGCATATGAGCCAAAAGTTTTAAAAAATTGGGAAAATCTAAAGATAAATCCTTATAGAAACTCCCTTTACTAATTCATTGATCACGACTAGCCAATCGATATTTGTTTTGTATTTTTTAACATCTATTATTTGTTTTTGTTTTTTCTACAAAAGTGATGGCAAAGGTTATAGAATCTGAAAGTTTTGTTGTGGTGCATTATTCCTACAGCAGACATTAATTTTCAGCAAAATCAGAAATTGAAACCAACACTGACAGGAGACAAATAAACACCTGAAGATGAAAATCTCAGTAGTAAAATGTCGTTTCATAGAGTGAGTGGTCTATAATCATGTCGTTTCACCAACGAATTATACTCCCTCTATATATCTCATTTTAGTGATTAACTTTTTTATTTTGGATTATCTCATTTAAGTCATTGATTTTCTTCTTTTAACAAATAAAAACTCATTACTCTCTTATTTTATTCTCTTTGTATTTCTCCTACTTTATTCTTTTTATAGTATTTACTTTTTTCTCCACTTAACTCAATAAATATTAGTGTTTTCTTAAATTTCATGCCGAAAAAAAGTTGACCACTTGCGACATGACAGAAGGATTAATGAAATATGTATTGCTCAGTCAACAAAAACTCTCACCTGTTGATATGTACCCCCTCTGTTTCACAATAGTAGAGTCATTTCATTTTCTGCATTCATTTTGAGAAAATGATATAAATAGTTAAATTAGAGAAAAAATGAAGTTAAAAAAAGAATTATTTTCTTGCTTACTTTACTCTTTATTAATTTTAACTATTTATTATCATTTTAAAATAATTACAGAAAATGAAAGACTTTATTACTATGGGATATGGGATGGAAAGAGTAGTTCAAACCAATAAGAGAAATGATATGTAGCATAACTCACAAGAGTAGTCTAATCATTCAAATATACACATGAAACCATAAAGTTGCAATTATTGGCTGAAACAAAGTTTCGGACATTGAAACTAGTACTCCTAACTTTCTAAGCGTTAGAAATTTTGTCTTGTTTGTAACTTCTTTTCTTTTAAAGAAAATATGAATTTTCAATTGGTATTTTTGAAGGTAGAATAGTATTTTTAACTAGACCCATATGTCAAAACAGAATGTGTAACTAATCCAATTACTACTTTTTACTTCCCTATGCACTCCCATGCATGTGTGTATGATGTGTATGAAATTGATTTTGCAAGCGGAGTATATTTTACTTCCCTATACTCTAATCCAATCGCTTTTTACATCCCTATGCACTTTAATTTCTTGTGTGTATATTTAGTATGAATTTGATTTTCAAGTGTGTGTGTTTATACTTCTCTGTGTATATTTTAATATAAATGAGACTTTTGATGTATAGTGAAATTCAGAATTGATTTCGAATCGTCATATAATAAATAATCAACCAGAATGCTTTTCTTTTCTTTTTTTTAAATTTGGAAATGAAATTAGTTTTGCTCCACATATCCATATGATTCAATTATGAACAAAGTAAAAGAACTACAAAAATTGAAAGCTCAATGCAATTAAATATTTATTGAAGAAAACCCTAGCCTAAGTATCAAAAGAAAAAGTCCTATGAAACCGCAAATCAAGATTCCATACTACATGATCTTTAGAACCAATTACTTAACTAGTAAGAAATAATCGAGACGTCATCTCTAATCTCTTTAGATTCACCTATGTTAATTAATTAATAGGTGAGACGATGTGATTACGTGAAAAGTTTCATGCTATCGTGCCATCATATGCGACGCTTCATCAAAGTAGTTTTTACACAAATTCTACAAATTCAGCTCTTTATTAATTATGTCAAAAAATTAAAATTTATAAATATTTAAAAAAGAAAAAAATTAAAAGAAAAAAGGTACTCTGTATTTTAAATGTTATTTTCACAAATTTGAGTTCATCCTGGATCCAACTTGTAACTTTTGAAAATGGATCACTTTTTTTTCTACTAAAACAGGTATTACACATTTTGAGAATATAGAACTAAATAAGTTACGCATGCTCAAAATGTGTAAACAAATATAAATAGTGTGATATTTATTTCACTCTATCATGAATCTAGAAGATATAGTTTAGTGGAGTGTTTTCGTTATTGGAGTAATTATTTTCATAGAATAATAGGATTTGTTTTGATTTATTTTTCTGATATCTTTTTTAATCTTCTTATTGTGAAACTCGCCGATCAAACTAAATCTCCTACTTTTTTAGTTATTCCACTACTTTGTCTTCTTAAATATTTTCTTCAAACTAAATAACTATACTCCACCAAACTTAAATTAGTATAATTGTAATAGGAGTGTATATATGTTTTTATCATAAAACTAATGTGTTTTGTGTTAATTAAATTACACAAGCCACATTATCAACACACAACTAAATTTTGTAAATGGAGGATATCGGATTGCCACCTGATTAACTAATCTAGTAGATAGAATCTGATGCACTAGTATTAGATATATTTTGCTCTTAATTAAAACTCCCTCCGCCTTACACTTTTATTTTTAGTTTGTCATAACCAAAATATCCAAAACTAAAAATAAAAATATTTTATCTCTGTTTTATTCCATCTCTCTTACTTTACTTTCTTCATTTAACACACAAAATAAAATTGCATAAAATCACATACTGATCAAGGAAGAGGTCATCTTTTTTGGGATGGAGGAAATAATACTCGATATTTAATGCGCATGGATAGGCATAATATGTTGTGCATTATATTTTCCAATGTATGTCGCGCATACTTTCGAAAGCAAAAACAAAATTTTGACCCATTTTCAGAAGCTAATTGCTGGATCGACCTATTTCAAGAATTGGCCATAAATGAAATAGTACCAACTCTTTTTCCAAAATTATCCCCAATATCAAATTATCTTGCCTCCCAAAATTTGCGCCTTACCATTTTCTTTCTCAATTTAGGGTATTCTCGTAACACTATATTTCTTCAAATTTAAGCCAAATTCCTACATCCAAAGGACTTCTTGCACAAGAAAATATTGTTTGCAATTTGTTGGGTAATGATCAATACGCAAGTAAAAATAAGAAGAGCTCAAAAAATGTAAGTTAAGTTGTGAAGGAAGATGTAGATGGTGTATGTGGTTGTAAATCAAAAGGGAGAAGCGTTGCATGTTGATGGGCATTATTAATGAAGATAATCTTAGTAGATTAGGGTAAAAAAAAAAAAGAAAAAAAATCTTAGTAGATTTGGCGTTTTCCTTGTAAGTACTACTACCTCCGTCCATCAAAATTTATCCCACTTTAATTCGGCACGAGTTTTAAGAAATACTAATAGAAAGTGAGTTGAAAAGGTTAGTGGATTGTGGATCCTACTTTTATATATTATTTTTATAATAAAATGTGAATATGAATGAGTTAGTGGAATATGAGGTCCATACCAAAAATCGTAAAAGTGAAATGAGATAAATTTTGGGTGACGGACGGAAATGAAAAAATGAGACAAATTTTAATGGACGGATGTAGTATATCCTAACTACCACATGTATACATATGATAATACACACAAACATTTAATTCCATTTTAAGAACTCCCACTTATGTGGAAATTTTACACTATACATATTCAAGAGTAACTCATTTTAATCAATTAAGCTCAATTAAATAGTCAAATTTTGTACACTTATATCTATATTAGTAATTTGAACATCTGTATAGTACAAGGTGCAATCCCAGTGATGAGCAAAAGACAGGCGGGCCCCCCTTGTCGACCCCAAATAAAACACCAATTTTGCAATAAAAATTGACTTCCTAAGTGCGAATTGTCCATATATACATGATGCAAAAAAGTACAATCCCTTCGAAACAGCGTAAGGTACAACTCGAGGAAGTGCTTACCGTTTTCATAAACACACATTTATCCGTTAGATAACGACGTGAGCTGACGGCGTCACATCCTTTCCCCTATATAAACCACCCAACCTCAATATCCCGTCTCTTTCCTCGTCGCCTCCGTTCCCCTTTTCTCCCATTTATATTTTCTCAATTCCAATTAAATCTCTCTCTCTCTCTCTCTCTCTCTCTCTCGAGTGTGAGAGATCGTCGGAATTTAGCTACCTCTGAAGATATTATAGCTGCGAAATATATACGGAGATTTGAGAATGCGAGTATTTTCCAGTGTTGACGGAGATTCGATTTGATCATTTCTGAAAAGTGTTTGAAATCGGTGCTTCAAATAGGAAAAAAAGGCGTTTCTCGATTTGTCTAGGTAAGATTCTCTTCTCACATTGATGATCACAGAAATAGTTGTTTTGATTTTTGCTGATTTTCCTTTTCTTTGCTTGATTGATTACTTGTGTGAAGCAGCTGGTGAAGAAGAATGAGAGTGTTTTCCACTGCTCATATTGAATAGAGATTCGATCATTTGTTTCCAAATAGAGAAGGCTTTTTCCACAGATTCAGTCTCGAGGTAAGCTTCTCTTCTCGCATTGATGATCAAATAGTTTTGTGATTTTTGAATTTTTCTTTTTTTTTGGTTGATTACTTTTGTGAAGTGTTGAGTTATTTTAGAGAGAGAGAGTGATAGAGAGGAGAGAAGGGTATATTTGCAGGGGAAAGTCACTATCAAATATGAATAGCTATACAACAGTACGAAGGTTTTGTTTATTTATTTAATTAAATTCCACGGACTTTTGTCTGGAAATGCATTTGCCAGCCGCTTTCAAAACTCGACATTCAATTTTCTGATGATTTTTTTGAATTTCATTTTTCCTTAATGACAATAAATATGCTTTTTATACCAATAAATGATGAGAATCTTGGGCTTGCGTTGGTAGGGAAAAGGAAATAATTGTAAAAATTAATCGGTCTATATATACTCCATATAGGAACAAAAAATGCATGAGATTACTGTTTGTGTATAGTTGGAGTGATTGATGAATCAACAAAAATGGTGTCAGAAAATTCGGCGTACAATCCCTACTTTTTTTATTGTTCTTCGTGAAAGATTAAAGCTGCATTAGTATTTATTATTAGCATTAAATATTTGCTGCTCCGTATTTGATCTCTGTCTTGATTCCTCTGATCTCTTGTACGGAACACGCCTCACCTTTAATCATATACTACTCCTATTAACAAATTTAATATTTTAAATTACTATTTCAGGTTCTTTTTTGCTGTAAATTTTAGACACTTGGAGGTACTTGCATCAAATAAATTACTTTAGAAAAATCATTTAAAAAACTAGTAATACTCCAAAGATTGTGTTGAGCATGGAAAAGGTTAAGATTGTACTTTTATTCAAATAATAATAATAAGGTAATGAGGGCAAATCTGAAAAGAAAACTGATGAATCAAAATCTGAAATGGCTTTATCTTTTGCAGTAAAAACAATAAAAATGTTGACATGTATAACTTGCTCGAAACAAAGAGTGGAAGATGAAGAAGATGCCCCGCGTGGGACTCCCAATACAAAAGACGCCGTCAAAAGCGTCGCCAACCAGGTACCCTTTTGTATCTATTTGATTGTATGTATGTATAGGTTTTGTGGGGGCTTTCTTGCTGTGTCAGTTTTATGCCTCTTCTCTTCAAACGCCTTCTTCCCGACATGCAAGCGGGCGGGGGCCCACTCTTTCCTATATGGGCGTGGGCCCCTCTTTTGTTTTAGGAATGTGAAATCTTGATGTGTACTGTTTGCTTATGGGTTGGGCTTTGGTTTTTGTCCTTTGTTTCCCAAAGGGTAAATGCTGGGTAGAATTGTCTTTTTCTGGTCAATGACACAAGAAAGACTTTGCTACAATAGGAAATTCGCATCCTTCACTATTCAACCTCACTTTTTTTTTCACCTATGGTGGGGACTAGGAGTATTTCAATCTGTTCAATTTGATTTTTTTAATGTTTATTTATTACTTACTCTTTTTCTACGTGCAATTTAAAAAAATTATGTTAATTAAGTTAAGTAAAAAAAATAAAGTAATTAATGAAAAAAAGTGAAGAGATACGAGATAATAAAATAGTATAAGAGTAAAATAAGAGAGAAAAAATGCATTCCCTATTTTGTTAAAAAAGAAATGACTCTGTAAATAAACCTACCTATTGAATGGAGGGAATATATTAGAACGGTTAGTTTGTTAGTGGATGTGAACCTGATAGCATAAATGTAGGAGTCTTGTGTACCAATTACGATTCACATGTAGTACTAATATATTTTAAAAAACTTAGATAGTACTAGTAAAATAAATATATAAAAAGTGGCTAAATAACACATTCCAAGGCTCTATTATTGTGCATCTATTAATCTTTTAGGTATTGGGGACTGTTAGGCGCACCCAAGAAAAAGATATTGGGAATATATTGATGGGTGATTGTCATGCCACACCTTGGATCATGTGCCTGGTCCCAGTATCAAACATGCTTCTTTTTTTATTAGTCATATGATTGAATTCCAATATTTTATAAGAAAACAACAAACAAACATATGATTATGAACCATCTTTGGTATAGTGACATCTTAATTAAGTATTCACTCTTACCCCATATCCAAATTATTCATTTTCTCTTTTTTGCTCTCCAATATCCTTTTGGCAGTACGTTATTTCATTTTTGAATGCACAAATTACTAAGACATGTCTGCATTTTATTTGATGATTGATCATTAGTAGATCAGATTTATTGGTAGCAAGCTCAAAAGTGCTTTCAAAGGGACAATATAGCCTTTGTCCAAATCTTTAATATTCCTTTATTCAGTGTGAAATCTTCTTTATTGAACAAATATGAAAATTTTATGGGTCAAAAGAATTGGTGTTGAGAAGATCTTTCTTGAAAAGCCCAACATTTCATGTTTTGGAGAAGGCAGGCTGATCCTTGTAATAATGCCCCACCTTTGAATTCCTGTCCTTTTCCAGCTCATTAGAACTGAAAACGAAGATGATGCAATGTTTATGATAATTAAATCTTTCTTGCTACTTGTCTCCATAAATCATGTACAAGAGAATAATAGGAAATCTATAGCTTTTGTTAGATAAAGTAGCCCTTAAACAGCCTAGCTATCAGGTGATTTGGACTCCACTCTCAATTTGAAATTGAATTACTAAATCGAGATGATGCACATAACCCTTATCTAATTTCATAGCCCAGCACTTTGAATTGTCTATTAAAGTAAGAGATTGTTTATGCTCTATTTATGGGGAGGTTACCAGATTTAAGTTGGCACAATGATAAAACATTCCTATTGAAAGTACTATTTTGCAAGTTGATTTAACATATTTGTAAGATGATTTTTTTTACATTTTTACTAATTCAGGTAGGGTTTATCAAAATTACACTTTTCCAATCAAAACATTGAATGTGTGACATATATAGCACATACATGTTCTTAGATGATAACATGACCTAACTCATTTTGAAAATCCTGGGGTATATTTCAAATTAACTCATTTTTTCTAAGTAAAGTCTAATTATGATGATTTTGGTGATGTTTAGATCAAGGACATGGCACTAAAAGTATCAGGAACAAGCAAAGGAAAACCAGGTGGAACAAGCAGCAGCTTCAAGGTAGGACAAAGATCATATCCCGAATTCGAAACATCATCGGAGGGAGTCCCTTATCCCTACTTCCAACCCGGAAGCTCGAGCACGCCAGCCTGGCACTTCATGAACGCCGGGGGTGGCAGTGCCGCCCCCCGCGACTCTGCATACACCGCCTTCGGTGGCGATGACATGACCCCGAACCGCATCTCATCCCGGTTCGACGACATGGGGCTGGGAGAGGAAGACGGCCCCAAGGAGTGGATGGCGCAGGTCGAGCCTGGCGTCCAAATCACCTTCGTCACCCTCCCCCGTGGCGGGAATGACCTCAAACGCATCCGTTTCAGGTACTTATCATCATTTTATATCCATGGTACGATGTTTTAAGTTGGTATTAGATCTAGGTTAACTCGATAAACCCTGCAGCCGGGAGATGTTCGACAAGTCCCAAGCTCAGAGGTGGTGGAGTGAGAACTTTGACAGAATAATGGAGCTATACAATGTCCAGAAATTCAACCAGCAGGCATTGAACACTCCTGGCAGATCTGAGTGTGGAGTAAGTTATCATCACATTCTCTCTCTAACTAACTAACTAACTAACTAACTAGCTAACTAACTAACTAACTAGCTAACTAACTAACTAACTAACTAACTATGATAAATGCAGAGAGATTCAACTTACTCGAGGCTAGGGTCGGTGAGAGAGAGCCCGCGAATGACTTCAGCATCAATGAACAGAGAGTGGCAGCCGAGGTACAGCAACTACTACAACGGTGGAGGGCAGAGCTCATACGCGATGGAGGGGGCGCGGGACACCACAGCCTCCCGGGACGAGGATGCAGTCTCCATCAGCAATGCTAGTGAAGTTGAAGGAGAGTGGATTGAGGAAGACGAACCGGGCGTCTACATCACCATCAGACAGCTTGTTGATGGTACGAGGGAGCTTCGTCGTGTCAGATTCAGGTGAACATACATCTATTTTTTTTATTATTCTTCTTCAAGTTTTTGAGATTGTTAGGTTGGTTATAATTTTGAAGTGTGTTTGTTGGTGTAGTCGGGAGCGATTTGGGGAGGTGCATGCTAAGCAATGGTGGGACACTAATAGGGATAGGATACAAGCTCAATATCTTTCCTAGAAGATGAGGATGATGAGTGGTGCATTGCAGTTGATGATGGTTCGAGATTTGACACAAGAAATCATCCATTTTGATTATAGTTCTAACTATAGAAAGTTTGAAAATTACAAAATGATCTTGTTTTAAGATTTCAGTCTCTTTTATATGGCTTTGTAGTAGCTGCTTTAAGGCATATACCATGTTTCATGAAAATTATATTTAAGGTATGTTTCTTTCCATATCTTTGTTCACCATTCAATGGTATTTACTCATTGTCTATTTTATTTTCTTTTTTATTTAATTGGGATGAAACCTAGAAAATAACCAATTATTGCGTAGATTGTTGTTGCATTTTTTACTTTTATCTTAGAGCAGAATTGGTGATCATATATATTCAGTGTCAAATTGAAGAATATTTATGAACCTCGATCTCCATGTGCTAACACGATAAATTGATGCGTATTTAATTAGATCAGTACAATTGTTATCATTGATAACAATTAGAGTAAGGTCAATTTTGGTCTATGCTCAAAATATCAATTTGGTCCAAAACATTCACTTTTCGAAAAATGGATCCTAAACATTTGAAACCGGTAACGAAGTGGTCCTAATTTGACGGAACCGTTAATTTCTGACGACAAGCACCCAATTAACGATTGTTTGACTTAATTAGTATAATGATGCATAATAATTTAATAAAATAAAATAAAAATATTAAAAAAAATAAAAATAGAAATTCTCACATCTCTCTTCCTCACCTTCCTCTCTCACCGGCGACACTCAATTCATCACCCTCCCTCATCAATTCTAAAGGGTTACCTTCTGCAAAATCGACTCCTCCATCTCCACATCCGGTTCTCATTCCCACCCCATCAAAATCCAAGAATTCACCTACAAAGACCTCTAATTAGCCACCGTCAACTTCTCCGACTCTAAGAAGCCCTCCGCCAACGAGATCGACATCCTCTCCTCCCTCTACAGCCCCTCCCTCGTCAACCTTCTCGGCTTCTCCACCAACTCCCACGACCGCCGCCGCCTCGTCGAATTCATGAGCAACGACAATTTGTACGATTTCCTCCACACCAATCCTCGCCCCCCAACCTGGCCCCGCCGCCTTTGATTAGCTCTCCTGATCGCCAGAGATGCATATGGTGAATTCGTCGCCGTTGGTGGTGGATTGGGCGATTCCGCTGATAAAAAAGCATAATTTCATGAGTGAGTACGATCCTAGGGCTCCGACGCCCAGGGATGCGAGGGTGAGGAATATGGTGTCCGCGAAATGCGTGAGGTCGTGCAGAGAGAGGAGGTTGTCGATGAAGGATGTGGCGAGGTGTTTGGGTGAGCTGCTGAATTCGTGGAATGTTGTATCGAATCCTTGCATCATGGGGAAGGATGTGGAAATCGTTGAAACACCATTGAAGAATCAACAACTACAGTTAGGGGTTCGAAGCAATTTGATGGAATCAATGGTTTAGGCCTATAATTACAAATCTCAAATTTTAGAATTGATGAGGGAGAGTGATGTATTGGGTGTTGCCGGAGAGAGATGTGAGAGAGATTTTATTTTAGAATTTTTTAAATTTAATTTTAATTTTATTTTATTTAATTACTAATCTGGTCAAAATATTTGCTAATTCACATCTGACTGTCAGAAAATTGACGGAATCGTTGAAAAAGACCAAATCGACAACGTTTTCGTATGTTTAGGACCAAACCGACAGCGATTTCAAATATTTAGGACCCGTTTTTCAAAAAGTGAATGTTTTAGACCAAATTAGTATTTTGAGCATATGTTTAGAACTAAAATTGACCTTTACTCTAACAATTAACATCAAATATGACATGTAAAAAACAATACTTAGGCTAGCTAGACTATGTTTATAACTTCTATAATTAAATTTCACAATATTCCAACTCATTATTAAATGGTGAACCCATGTTTCAATAGAAACTTCGGATCCCGAATACTACTACCAATTTAGTTCTAAAATACAATATCAAATAGGAATCAAAAACACATTTATTAACTGAGTAACTGTCTGCTCCGCTCAGCATAAAACATCAACAAAACAAATAAACATAGCCAAATCACATGAAGGCAATCAATGAAGGACAGAAACTTTTTATACTGTTGAAATACATGGATAGTGAGGGGGGGTTTAGTTATCCAGCCACCTTCTTCGAATACGATCTTCCTGGGAGAAACTCCTGTGAACGTCTTGAAAACATATCAGATTGCCCATGCCATCCCCCAGACTTCATAGGTTGACCAACTGACCCCTTTGCTATTGCTCTATTAGAGCCAACTGTCATGTTCGAGAATTTCTCAGCTACATCAGACACTCGCCGCGTCTTTCCTAACATGCCGGCTGTGTAGACATGCAACATATGTTTGGTTATCATATAATCCAAAACATAATCTAAAGACTATGCTCGTCTGAAATGGTGGTTATAAGAAAAATAACCATTTACATGAATGCAGCAAATCCTAGAACACTTGCAATGTTACTTAGCAACATGTCTCAGATCAATATAAGATTTGCAATTTGAAATAGTAAGTAAATCAGCATAGTATAGTTACACTCACGTGGGCCATTCATTCCAGGTGGACGATACTTGGGCTGTTGCTTCACATTGCTCGGCTGGCTTTTACCATTTCTAGTGATATCCTGCACAATAAGTAGGATTTAGCTTAAGAACAATATTACCCAAAATACCATAGGCAAATTGATAAAAGTATAGTTTCAACAAACCTGATCGTTCAAGTCCAACTTTCTTTGCACACCTAGAAGGAGGAAACAATGAGGTCAGAACCAGATGCATATTTACAGTAAACAGAGAACATAAATGTAAATTTACATTTATGCATGCATAATAGTTCATTATTTGATATGCTAGAAAGTTCCAGAATTTAGCCACAGTAGATAACGGTTTAAGACAGAATGGCAAAGTGGATATACTTGGGCTCAAGGATGCTTTTGATTTGGTGAAATTGACATTTTTCATGGTCTTTGGGTTCGATAATCTTCCTGGATATTTCCTAGTACTTTGTTCCAAGACTCCACTGGTTTCAACTGCAAAGGACAAGGAATCTTAGAATCTATTCTATTTCGTACTAGTATATAAATTTGACAGACATACCACACAAAATTGACAGAGACTAACCTGGAGGTGTTTTCACCAGAGCCGTTTTAGAACGTAATGATGGTGGAACGTAAAAGCAGCTCTGCAATATTGTGAAGGACAATGCGTTCAAGCTCCTCTTACCAAACAGTTCTATGAATGGAAAGATTATACTAGGACTTTTCGAAATGCATAAGAAAAAATGATAGACCACCTGGAAAAAGGGATGTTGAAGGGCCTCCATGGCTGTCGGCCTCTTGCATGGATCCCACGAACACAGGGACTATATGTGGCACGAAAATGAGAAACTCATAAGTTCTGGCTACCAAAGGAAGGTTATATTTTTGTTTCAAACACAATTCCAACAATGATCTTCACTGACAAAGTAGTATACTTCAGGCATGTAAAACATAAATCTCTAAGAAGCTATGAGTTTTTTTAAAAGCTATGTCAAGAAATGAGATGTGCATGAATTCCAAAGTTTAAAAAATACTCACAGAAATAAGATTAATTGCATCTCCACTAACACCTGGAATCAGCGTGGATAGATCAACTCCAGCAACCTGTCCAGTTGATAATATTATTCACATGAATTGCAGAAAGTAGGCATAAAGAAAGATTCTAGCAGAAAATCAAATAAAACCCCATAAAAGAAAGAAGGCTGTGATTCATAACTGAAATGCATTAATAGTTGGCAAGATAATCCAAATCAAGTACTCAGACAATAAGCAACTAGCACATCACTCAAAAGACAGCACTCACTTGCGGAAACTGGTAATTGATAATGCTAGCAAGTCTAAGCCCCTCGCCCCATTCATTATATGTTGGGCTGCCAATCACAGAACATATCTTGTAGATCTCATCCGCCTCACTGCATCAAAACAGAATAAGAACGTCAACATTAATTTTAATAAAGAGAACTAAATATCGAGGCATGTTTGTTAGCAAAGGTGGAGCACTAGTACTGTGACAAAATTATCAATTACGTCCAGTATGATTATCAAAGAAATTATCAGTTACATGCAGCATGATAATGAAGACGCATAAATATCACCTACTGCAAGAATATAAATATCAAGCAAGGCAAGGAAAAAGTATTAGGTTCATATCACCTACTTCAAAATTAGTTCAACTACAATCAAGATGCAAAACTCCTATAAAGAAAGTTAGTTATACCTTGTGCCAGGAAACAGCGGACGTAGTGTGAATAACTCAGCCATGATTGCACCCATTGCCCACATGTCTGAGAGAAGAAACTATTATTATCACGAGGAAAATAATGTAGAGAAAAAAATTAGGAAATTAGGGAGCTGCCCACTGTCAACATCTACTCACCAACTGGAGGACCATATACTGATGACTGGAGCAGGACTTCAGGGGCTCGATACCTGCAAACCATAAAACTGAGTATGCAAAAAAGACATTGTAGTGAAACCAAAAAGAAGTATACCACTAACCAGCGAGTTGAGACATAGTCAGTGAATGGAGGCAGAGAATTAATCTCGCGAGCAAGACCGAAATCAGCAACCTTGATGACATCCTTCGATACTAGCAGATTCTCTGATGTCAAGAAAGTAATTGTTAAAACATCGTACGTTAAGACAAGAGATAGATAGAGAGAATGGTCAAAGATGTGAGACTTTAGTAGCAACACTGCCAACACATAAGTCTGGGATAGCAACATATATATCACATGACATAAACATCCAGGCTTCCAGCCAAACCTAGGAAGAAGATACTTGACTACCATATATATAGCTAAAAGGTGATAATCCTTGGAATGAAAGGAAGTACAGCTTCAGTGGATCATCAAATAAACAAACGAAAAGCATTGAGAAAGACAGATAGCATATCTAGGATCATCACTTGAATAATTAGGAAACAGAATGGTAACTGGTAAGAACCTGGTTTGAGGTCACGATGGAAGAATCCTCTTTGGTGTACAGATGCAAGACCTTGAAACACTTGGAAGCACCAGTTTCTCACTTCTATTTCAGAGAAAAGTTTTGATCTGTCCTTCATAAGCTGGTAAAGATTGAATTCCTGAAAGTTCGGATCCAAATATAAATGAATAGGCCCATAAAGATTCTAAAAAGCAAACAGAAGCTATGCAAGAGATGGCATACCATGTACTCAAAGACAAAGTACAACACATCATTCTCCCTAATCACTTCCTTCAGCTTCACTATATTTGGATGGTTCATTTTCTTCAGTGACTGGCAGGAACAAACAAGTCAGTTGTTCTTCATAAAAAAGGTATTCCCAATCATCAACAAGAAAATAAAATGGCTGGCACCTTGACTTCTCTCAGATTTATGCATTCTTCCCATGAATAATATTTCTTCTTCATTTTTTTTATCGCAACCTGACAATGCAATTGATCAGGTATGAAATCAATTTAAGTTAATTGTGGATACTGGTTCCAACAGTGTGAGGAACAAGGTTCATCCTTGGAATAGACTATTTAAGCAAAAATGACTCCTACCACTTCACCAGACTGCTTGCTTAGAGCTCTCCAAACACTTCCAAAAGAACCATTACCAACTTCTTTTATGATACTAAATCTGCATAAGTGATAGTGTTAAGTCAATCATAAGTTTGAAACTATTTGCATACATACAAAATTGAAAAACCCATACCTATCCATTGTAAAACTTTTTAACAGCACAGAAAGCACTATATATATACTATGCTAAATAACTGCAGATAGTCTCTAGACATCCTTGTAGCAATCCACCATAACTCTTCAGCTTCACTGCAGAATGTGATTATGATGGATGAGCTTCAAAGCTTTATTTTATGAAGTACGTTAAATCAAATATCCTGAAACGAAGACAACGCAGAATTGCAGAGGGTTCAGAATACTGTAGAACATCTTCATAATAGTAGAAACTGACACGCTATTTTGGAAGTACCTACAGCTCTCAGTCGAGCGCATGGTGAAGCTAAGTTTCCAGACATTGTAATGCAGAATTTGATACGAATCCGTCAACCAAAACTTGCCACTATCAATAGGCCATCAAATGCAAGTTGAAAGATGCCCTTATTAATACCAAAAAGCTACCTAATACTAGCCAAAATAAATCCTACTAACACCTGCAAACTTCAGACAATGACAAAAAAGAGTGTAAGTGATTATTTTCAAAACAATCCCAAGAACACAAGACATGAAAAGGAATAGAGAGTACCTTTAATTCTGCTCCGTAAGGATCTCAAAATCAAATGGAGTTTGTAGAGGTAATGCTTAAGCAATAGCAGAATTGCACAAGAAAACTAATCGCGGAGCTGAATCAGCCGCAATTCACACATACAAGTGCACTAAAGAACATCTAGTAGAAGAGAAATGCTTCAGCCTCATGTACTGAGCATTTATAGTAAGCTGCTGCCTAAGTGCAATTGACAAAAGAACCAGGAAGAAAATCTCCAAGGATGACAAAATGCCATTCAAGATATTCCTGGAATGGAAGACCACGGAGCTGGTAGCAATCTGACCAGAAGAAAATTTGCTCCATGTCCTAGATAATGATAAATCCTTTGTCTCGCAATTTAACAGATCCTGCTAGCATTAAGGAAAGGTAGAAACAAGATTTCAGTTAAATTTATACAGGTCAACTTACTTCCAGAACATGCATGCAGATGACATTATACATAACTACAATATAAAGGGCATTATTTCAAAACATAGAAACATATCTTGAAAAGCTTATAGATTGAAATAGTAACACGCTAACACCAAAACCTTCAAACATGGAACATAACAAGAATTTGTTGCCACTAACCTATTCACTAAGTCATAACTAGCACCTAGATAGTTCAAATCCCATCACGCACCCAAAGCAATAATTTCAGATCAAGCAAAGACCAATTTGCAACTTCGTCTAACTCCAAGGTACCTTCATAAAATACTACAACAATTTAACAAATCCTAAATATGGTTCCACAGGTTTCCCATAAACATCTCTCACCAATAATATGCCCAACACTAGATATAAAGACAAACCATCGCCCTAATTCCAATCCAGTCCAACCAAATAACCTAAAAATTCAATCAAAACAACAAACCAATTCACCAGCTGCGGTGGTTTCACTCCACCAACAACATGCCAATTCAAACCAGGGCGTAACTAGGGCTTCCTTCTAGCGCCTATGAAGCTAGGTCTAGCTAGAAAACCAATCTCAGATCTCATAACATAATCTCAAAACAATCTGAATCCAAATCGTATTTCCCTTCGGAGCATGATAACAATTCGCCCTCAATTACAACCAAAAAGAAACGCATAAACACGGATAAATGTTCGTAACAATTCAAATAAAAAGGCAAAATAAATAAGAAAAAGGAAAAAGGAAAAAGGAGAATACCTGTGGCGCAAACGGCATTACCTACGGAGAAGAAACCCGGAGATGCCACCCTTTCTCTCTCAAAAATCCCCCACAAAAATGTAGTATTACGATTTTTTGGGGGGTTGCGTAGCGGCAGCGCTATATATATTTTATTGCTGCGGCGGTGATAATACAGCAATGATGAGGACATACATACATATAATAAACGTGAAATCAATTGCGCAATAATTGGGTAAAAAATATTGAACGGACTTTCTCCGCGGATTATTTGGAAAATATTTTAGGGAGCCCAACAAAACTAGGGCTTCTTTCTTTGCATTCAACTTTTATTTTATTTAATGTACTAGGAGTATTAAATAAGAATCAACATAAAAGAATAACTTATGTGTTTGTGTTTCAAAAAATTGTTAATATGGTTTTTATAAAAAATTATGACATCGATAAAATATTATTATAGGTATACAAATATTAAAGGCAACTTGAAATATGTATTACATATTTCATAGTTATATCATTACAATTTTTAATATTATCAATCTAAATTATCATTTATTATTAAAAATTGAAGCTAAATATATTGTGTTCTCAAATTATAGAATAATAAATATTAACTATATACGTGAATAGAATATACGTGAATAGAGTGAACTGCACCAAATAACTCTAACTTTTGCACTTCTTGCACCAGTTACCTCTAACAAAAAAAAATAGCATCAGTGGTGCCTAATAAAATGTATAATCACAAATGAGATTTTTTTGGACGACCTAAAAGGGCATTTTTGTCAAATTACCCACAATGATAACGCTGCTCTGCATGCAACCTAACACAACCACTTATGATTTGACTTAAAATTGAATGGACCATCATTTTCTTAATTTTTTTATATTTCTTTACTAAATGTATAGATTTACATTTCATAATAATAATGGAATGCAGACATGAAGAATTATTGACGTAGTTGGATTAAAACGGCAAATTTTAAACAAAAACTCAATATGAGACATTATTTAAAACTTTTCCTATTCATTTGTAATGATAGTAATTTTCATACCATGCAGTATATTTTATATGGTCGAATAATTCCCATTGTGGAAAACTTTTCTAGTTTGAATACTCAAAGATATTTTAAAATTCAATCTGATAATAAGCTAAAATATTTATAAATTCATAATACTATCAAATATTATAGTATAGTACTAGCATTTGTTTTACACTTTTAAATTTTTGGTTTAATATTTTTATTTTATTTTCTAAAAAAACCTTTTCCTTTAAATACTCAAAGCTATTTATTCTATTCTATAACTAATATTTGATGTCATAACTAGTACAATTTATAAGTATATTAATTTACATAATTATTTGAAATTTATAGTAGTACTATTCTTTGAAAGTAAAAAATATATACTAGCAAATTTGTAGGTAAATTGAACTTTTTAGTTAAAAATCTGCGATGTCGCGAACCACATTAGCTGTTTTTTAGTCTTAATTGATAATTCATACTACCTAAAATTGTTATCTATGCATTTATTTAGTAATACGTAATTAATCTATACAACAGGTAAAGAAATGTAAAAGGCAAGAATAGGATGGCCCACTTTTTCATATCATGCGTTCCATTCAGTTTGAGAAGCGTTTTAAACACAACACCTCATGTTGTGTTTTATGAAACTGCGAGGATCTATCCCCTTTGGTAAATCATAGGTCCGTGAAGTTGTAAAGTAGGTGTGCAAGCTTCAAGATGATCAGACAAAAATGCCCTTTAAGCCATTTGGGCATTTTTCATTTGAAAGATGATTAAAAAAATCTCATTTGTGATTATATATTTTGTTAGGCCTCTCTGTTGCTTTTTGTTTTATTGGGGATTACTGGTGCAAGAATTGCAAAAGTTAGTGTTATTTCCCGCTGTTCACTCATGTGAATAAAATTTTAAATACTATAAATTGTAATTGGATTAATTTTAAATATTAACTATAAAATTAAACTCGTGTACCACAGATACAACTAATGGCGTTTAATATGCGACACATTTTTTTTAAAAAGAGTTAAATATATAATTATAAGTGTAATACTGTATTACAATTTTTATAATGTTTTGAAACTACTAAAGTATATATGCAAAATATTAAAAATAAAAAATTGTTTAAAGAATAAAATACAATTTGAAGTTACTCATTTAAACTCGTATTGGGGCGACAAATGAAGCTTGTGAGATTGTTAAGTTTTATGATCTACATAGAAAAGGAAATAAAAATGCTATTAGGAAAACAGTAACAATGCGGATATCTCTTCAATTATTTTCTATAAGGCCGATCTTTTCGCTGATAGATCTTTCCGGCCTATGCAATTGGCGAAAAGATCGGCCTTACAGAAAATAATTGAAGAGATGTCTTGTTACTGTTTTCCTAAAAGCATTTTTATTTAGATCTTTCCGCACAATGCAATCTGCAAAAAGATCGGTCCTATTGCAAGACTTCTGTTGAGCCCATTACCATCGGCAACGCCCCAACAATAGTGTGCCGATCTAAGCCCTATCGGCGCTATTGCACATCCCACAGCTGTTGGTGTAGTGTGTGAAAGTGTTTGTTGTGGACATATAGTGAAACTATCTAATTTTATGACTATTTAGAATTCAAATTCTCTATTTTTTAATATGAAATTTAAATTATGGAATTGAAAGATTTGGAATTGCAATTCAATTCTAAATCCAAATATTTTTGTGGTACAAAACATTGAATTTGGAATTGAAGGTTCCAATTCTAATTTCACACCTCTAGTTTTATGGTATCAAACAAAGCCTTAAGGTATATATAATTTTTCAAAATCACATGCTCAAATTTAAAAGTGTTCTTCGCTGTACATTCTCTCTTCCTTGCTCTCTCCATTTATTTATTATGGAGTAATTTTTCTAAATAATCCAATTTGTGGCGGGACGAAGTAACTAATTACGTCATAGTAAATAATTATTTATCTTACACACAAAGAATTCATTTTATGCCTCCTACGTAACAAGAGACTGAAACCCAAATTATAATTATGGATTAATGGAGACACCGCCATTTTCTTTTTAGAAGACAACTTCTTAAAGAAATTAAGATAAGAAGTAGAAGAATACGACAGCAAAATTTATGGGGGTGTAAAATTCGACCATCATATTGATTGATTCATCATCGAATATGCAAATTATTTCAACATATTGATTAATTCCTCACCAACAATATCTCTATAAATATCCCCTAAAAGAAATTTCTCTATTTCAATAATCAAATGTGTGTACTTTAATTAAAATTTAAAGCGATTAAGATTTGAATTTCTCATAATTAATTTTTTTCTAGGGAGGGGAGGGGAGGGGGCGAAAATATGATTCATGTAACTATTATTATAATATAGATCTCACTAAGTTTCTTCAACGAGATGTAGCATACATATCCTACCTAAAAACAACATGAACTCTCTCCTTATTACCTAGAACTTTTGATGGAGGACTGCCACAGTTTCTTCTGGCACACCAATATCTTTTCATTTACGTCGCCGCGTTCATTGTTTTCCTTCCGGCAACCCCATCTCATCCCTTTGCCGATGGTGGTGATGGCGTCCACAAAATAAGCCGACTCCCGGATTATGGCGAACCCATTCGGCCGGAGAATGCGGTCCATCTCCAGTAGGACATACTTCATCTCACACCTGCACAAAAAATGTAAACTGTTTAAGTAACATCCATACATAGGGTGCATCCACCCAATTAGGGCTCATCAATCCCCAATTTGGTTTATTAATCCTTAATTAGGATTTACTTAGAGCTGATGTATCACCACTGTGTGGCTCAGCTAACATAAGACCCGTTTACCTTTGGCTTTCAGCAGTGAAGAGGCCGTCTAGATGGAGGAGGTCGTATGTTCGAGGGTACGTGGAGAAAGCCTCACACCTTAGAAGATAGTAAGAGATAGTCAATATTATATTCCAGATAGTAGGACTCGAAAAACTATGAAGAGTGGCACATTTTCGAGTGCATGTTTACCAGTCGTGATAGGTTCCAATGAGGCCACGGTCGTAGACCACCGGTAGTGTGTTTGTTGAGTACGAGGAAACGACGTTCATAACCCATATGGGATCATCAATCAATGCAGCAGCAAAACCTCCATACACTGTGTTCATGTCCATGACATTTCTGATTTTATTGGTTCCTAACAAAGGGAGCAGCTTCTTGTAGTGCTTCACCCGCGTCTCCCATTTGCTGTTATCGTGCTTGAAAGCAGAAATACTGCCGCGACGAACATCTCCCATGCGCTCTGGATAAGCATGCAAGCGCTTGGGCCATTTCATTAATGAGCCCAATGCTATTGCCTTGTGCTTTTGGTCAGGTGCTACAAGACAAGGCCTCATTGGGGTGTACCAGGCTGAATCGGGTTCGGTGCCATCATCACACTTTCGAGGGTAGTTATTCGGGGCATCGTGCTTCTTATAGCAAGTATTATTTGATAGTTTCTGCCAGACAGCGATGTCGCCTTTCTGATCATACAATTTGAAACACATTGAGGTCAGCAACTCTTGCAGTTGAAGGAAATTTGTTTTCTGCTCTTCAATAGTTGAATTCCATCCCCTTGATCGTCTCCGATAGTTTATTGGTGGGCCAGAGAGCACCCAGAAACCCCCAGGGCGAAGAATACGATGTATTTCTAGGAGGTATATTCCACCTGAAAAGAACCAAATTTTAGTGTTTTATACAACACAAGGCAGCAGATAGTGTTCTGACACATAATTAGGCTTAAGGTTCACCAATCCTCAATTATGCACCAAAGTGTGACACTTATCACGAAATATGTTAGGCAAGTCTTCCAAGACTGCAATTTTACGAATACTTAGGCATGCAAAATGCAAGAAGTTCAGAACGTCGACATATTTTCACAAGCTTTGTTCCCCAAAAGTCCGAAAATGCACTTTTTTGGGAGCCAAAACACGACGGAAACAGTCGGGTGTAAAAATACTCTGTTTTGAGGGAGTAATTACCGTATTCAGTCCACGGAATAAGGCATCTCGAGCAATGTGCCATGTCAAATGAGTTTGAAGGGAAAGGAAGTCGCTGTGTTGAGATGATTCCCAGCATTGCAGGGATTCCACGTTCTAGCGCAAATTGAACTTGAGCCTGGTGGTTATCCCTTGGCGCAAGAGAGACTGCCAAAATCCCACGGTCTAGCAAATCTCCTCCCCAACTAGCCACCTGAAAAAATCAATCTCGATCACAAAACCATGATTTGCCATGACGCCTCGTTGACTTTAAACATGGACTCACCCCACATCCTGTATCAATGGCTGTCCGGATAGTCCCATCCTTCATTGCTGGAATCAAATCTTGCATCAAATCAACATAGTGACTAACACCTTTTGGGAACATAGTACCACCTCCGGGGAATAAAAACTTCTCCCCTTCTTTCCTCAGCCAATGTTGATCCGATTTTTGTTTATTAATCCAATCATATGGAACATTCCTGAGGCAATCCACCCAATTAGGCATCAAGATTACTGAACAGTGCTAGACTACTCTAAAATTGTAACTCTTGCACGAAATGTTCGCTTACCTGTACCAACATTCAGCCCTGCTCTTTGGCCACTTTATTGGCGACTTGTATCCATCAGGTGGGGGAACTAAGCACTCGTTCCTCTCCGCCAGCGGAGGGCAATGGCGCTCCAGAAACGAGAGACGAGGGCGTTGGTATCGCTTCCACCTCTATAGCATTGCGACAATCACAAACCATTAGTCACTCTAGAAATATCACACAAATAAAAGGGCCCTCGACCAAGATATGAGTGAAAAAGAGGTCACCTTAGGATCAGTGCACGGTGTGTAGTCCTGAAAACTCGATTCGCATTCAGGAAATGTAACAGCTTTGATTTGGAGAGGCACAATAGCTTCAGGTTTCGACGATTGAATCACATTGCCAATATCCGGCATCCCATATCTGTACTTTTGTGAACAGCCCATCCCACCAAGATAGAAAGATATTCCACTCAGCACAATGAGAACTAGTGCCGTTGATACCATCCTAGAATGCTTATCGGGTTGATTAGGTTTTCCCTCTTCAGGTTTCATGGTGTCAGGATCTCTCTACAATCTACAGATATGATGATGAATTCAATACTTGTACATCAGATATGATGAAAAACTCATGTTTTTCAAATGTGAGATAAAGAAATCAAAAAACAGTTTTCATGTCAATGACCAACTCATCCAGATTGTGGGAAACATATCAAGAAAAAGAAAGCAAAAAAGAGATAAACAACAATTACATCAGATAATCAAAAAGCTGCAACCAAGTAAAAATTTCTCCAAAAAATAGGTGACAAATATTCAAATGCAGCAGGAAATGCAAACAGCAATTACCAGTCCTAAAAAAGGATCAGATTAAGAGGAAAACAATAAAAGCTAGAAGCTTAAAGAGTTCACCTTTGAGGCAGGGTGGGACAGAGAATGAGAGATGGAGAGGGGGGAACTTATGCAGATGCAATTATCAACAGATTTAATGAAGTTTGAAAATCATAATATCATATACTATAATAGAGACATAATACTGTGGCAGACTGCAGTTATAAATTCACATGATGATGGGCCCAATTCCTTATATGATATTTCTGTGGATTGTCGAGGAGTGAGGACCCTCTTCACCACTAAAGTCAAAGATGCAAAAGTGAAAAAAAAAAAATACTACCATAATCAATCTCACCTAACCATGACTGGTTAATAAAGACAGAGAGTGATGAAAATTGAAAATAGATATCCAAAAATTGCAAAACCAAATTCAGCTCAAAAAATCAAAAGAAGCTCAACTCCTGTTGCAGATTAAGAATTGCAACCATTAATCTAAATATTAGTGGATTTCTCAATTCTCAAATAGATGAACAACAAAATAAGGAATTCCAATCGATTAAAACATAGTACAACCACAGCAAAAATGCTTGCTTCAAATAAATAACAATATAAAAGAGAACAAAGAAATTCACCTAAACCTGATCTACTTTCCCCAAATAAGTACACAGTGTTAGCTCAAACTGGGAAAACATGAAAAGAAAATAGAAAAAGGCAGAAAAGTAGAAACAGAGTATGAGAGATGCGGTGAAATGAGGACAAATTTGAAGAGCATCTCACCCTATCAAACGATTTACTCCCAAATTTAAACCGACATGCAAGGTGAGCTTCGGGTTCCTGTTTTTGTGAAATACTTACTATGATAGACTGTCTCTCTCCTCCCTCACTCTCTCAGTCAGTTGCTGGTTGGCATATATGAATATGATGGGAGGAAGCCAAGGAGCTTTTGGAAAAAGTCGACTTGTGAGTGCGACAGTGGCAAATCCAATGGAAAAGGGAAGATCCAATTATTGATTTATTTGGTGTTTGAACAGATTTACTCAATCGTGATTTTACTGTTTTTGGCCCATATAATTCGCTTTTGCATTCATGATGTCCAAGTTCCTTATACTAGTACCATTGACTGAAAATTGCCCAAATAGTACTTCCTCTTTAAATTTTGTATACTAGTATATAGTGAATTGGAAAAGTTAATATAATCATACTTTCATATATTACTTTTATAATAAAAAATAAATTGGAATATAAGGTTCACTATGTAAGAAAATAGAATATAACAAATTTTATGGAACGGACTAAAATGTAACAAAATTTAAGGGACAGAGATAATAATAAATTACTCCGTATTAAAGCATTTTTTGTATTTTAAATTTTAAAATAGAGGGATAAAGAGTTATAATAGTAGTATTAGTATTTTAAAATTCATTCTATTTTGAATTTACCCATTTTTGGATTTATCCTTAAATAAATTCAAATCATATTTTCAAATTTATGAGTACAAAAGTAAGTAATATAGATCATTTTAAGTTTGAAATTAACGTAAATAGTTGGAGTAAAATTACTATATTTGATATGACATTTATACTAACATGAGTTTGAATTAGTATAAATAGTTTTAATAGTATTCTAAATCTCGTTCTATTTTTTATTTTTGAGCAAAATATATTCATTTTTAGGTTTACATTAAAACAATTCAAATCATTTTTTAAAATTTTGTGAGTATAAAAAAGTAATAAATAGCATATAATATTCTCTTAAGTTTGTAGTGCAATAAAATTACTATTTGATGTGATATTTACACTAAAATAGGTTTGAGTTTAGTATAAATAATTGAAGATGTTGTTATCAAGAACTAAACTAAAAATTATACTTCGTCCCGGTACAAGTGATTGATTTCTTTTAAAAATAAGATTTAATAAAATGATGCTGAGATTTTAGAAAATGATGCTCAATCCGTTCGTAGTGGAGGTATTTCTTTTAGGCACAATATTTAATAAAATTGTGTTAACTTTAAAGTAAGTTAAATAAAGAGAGAATAAAGTAAGTAGATAAAACAGGATAAGGTAAGGGATAGGAGATGTGTTGTTTTTTGTCAAAAAAAAATGATTCAACTATAATTAGATAGCCTAAAAAGTAATACTCCATTATCTCACGTTACTTAAGGAGTTTTTTTTCGAGTTTTTTTCGGCATGAGATTTAATAAAGTTGTGTTTTATAAGTAAGTGAGATTAGATGTTTGGTTTTTCTAAAGGAAGATAACTTAAATAAATTGAGACAATTTAAAAATGGAATACAATTTTAGTAACTTGGGATGAAGTTAATACGACTTAACTACTGGGGATTGTATTTATTGAATTAAATAGAGTGAAAATAAAAATATAATAAAAAAGAATGAGACGAAAGAAATAATAAAATAAGATAGAATAAATATGTTATTTTTATTAAGAATGATAAATCAATCCCACTTGAACAACTGAAAATGGATTTATAACGAGACTTGAAAGTAAAAAATACTAACACTATTATACAATACACCATTCAAAATGTAAATACTACTCATAGATTAGAGTATTTAACTAAAATCAATTAGCCACTCAATAATAGGAGTAGTGTATACGAATTATGGAATGTCCGAAAGCAAATGAAG
Organism: Salvia hispanica; assembly: GCF_029641045.1. Lineage (NCBI taxonomy): Eukaryota > Viridiplantae > Streptophyta > Magnoliopsida > Lamiales > Lamiaceae > Salvia > Salvia hispanica. The sequence continues at coordinate 56,044,269 of NC_142694.1, forward strand.
GTCTTAACGAAAAGTAAAACTAACATGATGATTTGTGGGAGTCATGAGACACATTTACCCCTTTGTATCATAATCAGCGGCCTTGAATTACGCAAAAGTGGACTTAATAATTAAATGAAGCATAAGTAGACACATATTTTAATGTTTATAAGGTACAAATCTCTCTTTTGAACAATTTCACATCTCATGTTTAGGATTCGATCTTACTAGTAATATATTTATTTTGTACTACATATTTTAAAGACAATTCCGACACTATTATGTGACATACTTTCAAGTTTCAAGGTTAATTTTACGTTTCAGTCATAAAAAATTGTAACATGTCTACAATTGAGGAGATTATCTTTCTAACACCACGACCAGAATCGCATCTACTTCAAAAAGTTCAAATTCTCGCAGTGTTACGTGCCACTGATGCCAAATTCCATCATTTATTAGCATGTAAAAATATTCACTGTTATGACAAAGTTATTAAATTGTTTTTTCTACTACTATATTATTTGTAATACAAGTACAATTACTAGAGCAATAGAATACTCTTGAGCTCCTGCAAATATTATTTGAGAATGACACAAAGTAATGAAATTATATATGGATGAAAAATGAGTCATGCCATAATTGTACTATTCTTAATTATAAAAGAAATCTACATCTTCCATAATACTCTATCTCTTTCTTAAAAATATGAAATTTTGAAAACAAACAAGTTTTAATACACAATTAATAGTAAAGTAATAAAAATACAAAAAAGAAATAGTACTACTTAAAATATTGTTAATGGATAAGAAAGTTTCCTAAAATAGGAAATGTATAATTTAAGTGACAGAGGGATAACTAATAACTCCACCTGGACCATATAATCTTGGGATGTGGCTACAATTAATCTCTATTTTCCTTAATTTTTATATAAGAATGATATTTCTGACATTTGAATATAAGAAATAACTACTCCTCTGACATTATATATGGAAATCAATTTATCTCTATTAAAATAATTTAAAATTTCACATAATTTTGTTAAAAACTATTATCAAAATCTATATAATTTTATGACGATATTAATGAAATTAGTCTAATTGCATTGTATAATATCGATTGCTGGAAAAAATGATATAATAGCATAAGAGTAGTATTTTTTTATGTGATGATAATATTATGTTTCTTAACAAAATGATACTAAGCTCGATACAACATGATGATACTCAATAGAAAAAAATGATAGTACTAAACTCGATACAAGTAATATTATTTTATGATGAGTTTCTATTGCAACCCATACATATATAATCAGCTAAATAGAATAGCCATTTCTGTAACAGCATTAAATAAAATCACTTTTATTTCTTTTCATATGTATATAATCCCCTTATAATTCATCTAATTTTCATTTTAATTAGATAATCTCACATATTTTTTATTTGAAATATGTAATTCTTTCTATTCAAACGAAATTCATATATTTTTATTAATCACAAACGAATTCAAAATCACAACTGCCCCATAAAAAAGAAATATTTCAAATTAATATTAATATTTTGAAAACAAAATTATCCTACTAGTAACAAACCCGCACGTCTATTTACTAAATCACCTGACTACGCCGCTATCTAAATGCAATACTAGCATATTCTTGTTCACAAGAAAAACTAATAACTTCAATTTCTGATAAACCACATCGACTATAAAAAATCTATGCAATTCTCAACGAAGATGAAAAGCTTCAAATTTCAAGTCGAATCAAGATTTCTTCCACATGCTCAGAATTCCATTTGCAAAGGACTTTAGATTATTCCAAACTGAGGATTTCTTTTGATCTGCATATTCATGAGGCATGTTGTCCAGCTCCCTACATTCAAGATAATGGAGTATAAGAGATCTCGGGAAAGATACAGATCATATGACGATAAACAGTAAAGTGCAGCGTATGTTGAGAGGCTCAAGAATGCAACAGAAGAAAATGCAAAGCTACATATGAAAACTATTTTCTTAAAAATTGAAAGATATCCCATGCAGCATAAAATAAATGTCATGGCTTTAATCGATATCATAGTGAAAGTTGTTGCCGGACAGGATAGAGCTGTCAAAGAGAAAGAAGGGCTGAAGGGCCTCAAGGGTTACGAAGAAAAATTCGTAGAAAGCTACGACAAAAGGAAGGCAATCCGCATGGGGACAACATGTTTCAGGCTAAGAGTATTCCATTAATTAAATAGACTTGAAATTTCACAACATCACTTGCATTTATTTGAGTATCAACTAACACACTCCTAAACAATTTGCATTCGAAAGCATGCTCGTCCAGATGCCCGTGTAAAGAAAGAAAAATTACCTTCCAGATATTTCTGACGACTCCTGTCGCCCAGCTCTATGTTCTGAAGCATTGGAATTCTCATTTTCTTCACGTATCTCATGTTCCTTCTCATAATCTAGGTTCTGGATACTTTCATGTTTGTCAATCAGGTGTGGAGATTGAGCTTCCACATCTTTTGGTTCACCAGTCTTACAAAACAGGAATAATAATAAAATGTTTCTTGTTCAACAGCCAAAAGAATAGAAAAAGAAGGCTGCAATAAGATGCACATACAAATATGAGTAGATGGAGCAGGACATGGGATTATAATAAAACACAAGGAGACAACTTTGAACAAGAAGCTGACTAACAATTTATCTCAATGACTGGAGCATCACATTCAGACAAAAGAACCAGGACTTAAGAATACTACATGTGTTGCAATGTTGGAAACAAGTGGGGTTTCACTTACCTCAACTGAAACAAATTGGTCTTGCTTTGATTTAATGGCCATGGAACTGGAAGTCTCAACATCCTTCAAGATTGGTCCAGTACCTTCACCTAGCTCCAAGGCTTGAGGAACCTCTTCAAACTTAGTCAATATGTGATCCTCTTTTATGGTGCTTTTCTCCAAGGAAACATCCCTAGTATACATGGACTGTTCTTCGGAATTGCATATCATTTCATGAATTTTGGTTGCACTTTTCTCTGCGGAATTGTCCTTAGTATACATGGATTGTTCTTCAGAATTGCATATCATATCGTGATTGTTAGTTGTGCTTCTCACATTCCTAATGTCTGTTAAATCTATTTCATTCTTGGAATTGGATGCTATCTCAGTCTCTTTCGTTGAGCTTTTCCCAATGGAGACGTACTT